>NC_043971.1:48169330-48364330 GCF_902148855.1 Sphaeramia orbicularis | reverse complement strand
TTTTTATTCTATGTGTCCTTCTTTCTCAGTAACTGCCTTCATACGCTTCCTGAAACTTGTGCAAGTGTTCCTCAAATATTCTGGTGACAACTTCTCCCATTCTTCTTTAATATTATCTTCCAGACTTTCTCGTAATAGTTTTGCTCATAGTCATTCTCTTCTTTACATTATAAACAGTCTTTATGGACACTCCAGCTATTTTTGAAATCTCCTTTGGTGTGACGAGTGCATTCAGCAAATCACACACTCTTTGACATTTGCTTTCCTGATTACTCATATGGGCAAAAGTTTCTGAAAAGGTATGGATAATAGTGTTAGGTATGATTATGACATCAATATATGTTTGGTTTCAAAACAATTGACGTAGTGCCTGCTGAGAAAAAAACAACTAAATGTTCATTGTAAATTTTGCTTCCCCACCCTGTACATACACATACATGTATATGTACATACACATACATGTATATATATATATATATATATATATATATATATGTCACAGTAGAGATTGAAATCCAGTAGGATTCCTAATCCTACTAGGACAGATAGTAATTTTTGTTTGTCCTAGGACAAACTCCAATTACTATCTGTCCTAGTAGGATTAGGAATCCTACTGGATTTCAATCTCTACTGTGACATATATACACACACACACACATACACACACTTCAGCCCTTGGCATCATGTTCCTTCTTCCTGACGTTGCTATCACTCTGGATTGCTACATCTATCACTACCACTGTCTTCTGATGCTGATGTTTATCGACCACCACTATGTCAGGCTGATCACCATTGGTCTGGATCTGGAAGACCCACAGGATCTTAGCTTGTTTGTTCTCGATCACCTTCGGGGGTGCCTCCCATCTTGACCCTGAGACCTCTAGTCCATGCTTGGTAGAGATTTTCCTGTGCACTATGCCCGGTACCTGGTTATGCCATTCCATGTGTGCTTTGCCTGCCAGCATTTTACACCCTGCTGTGATGTGCTGGACTGCATAAAAAGAGATGGGGGGTGGGAATCTTACCATATGGACTATGTTTACCAGCTTCATTAAGGAGATTTAGAGTAAGTGTGGGTATGTGCATGCATTTTTCACTTTAGGAATAGTTTAAAACAGGCCATAGAAAAATGGCCACATGGTTGGAATGTTTCATTTGAACACCCAGACTAAAACACACACACACACACACACACTTTGTAAAAAATTAAAGCAGTGAAATTACTTGTGCCAGAATGACATATTTTCTCCTTGGTTCTGTTTCCACCAGTATTGTCAAATTAAGAGATGTTTGATCTGACACTAAGCAAAAAAAGTTGTGTATATAGCACTGCACCTGACAGGTATGAATAAACTATGGATACACAGAGTGAAATGGGTGTGTTCATGTAAGCCACACTCATTTGTAAACAATTGCTCATAGTTCTAATCTCAGATTCGCCTAACTAGAGTCTAATCCTATGGAATTTAGCAGGTTACATAACATTAGGTATTGATTTAAAGCTTTTCATAGTATAAAAAGGAGTAATTTCCTACTTTAGAATTACATATTTATCCAATTAATTCAGTAGAGCATTACAATTTAATTCAATTCATATTGTTAGGGGATAAGGATCCAAACAATGTTATATTTGACATTGTACTAAATATACAATGACTTGTAGACACATAGTAGTGACTGTTTAACTTTCCTCCCGAACTTTTGTTTTAAAACCAACCCGTCCTTGGTTTAAACCCAAAAAGACAGAAAAATATTTTTTGTGGCAACTTCCAAATGAATTTCTCTAAATTAACCATTACCAAGTGATTTATCACCTTGTATTATAATATTATCCTTTACATTTTTAAGTGAAAATCAGGTATTTTCCTACATGCAATTTACTGATCATGTAGATGTTTATAAAAGCCAAGAGTAAATTCAAAATCAAGAAAACTGAAGAGAACATTACATTTTCAGCAAAGTATATCATTAGTTCTACATAAAAACAAACATCTACCACCGTCATTTGTCAAAATACATGGGTTTTATTGTTCAACCAATGTTGCAGAGGACTCCGGATTCCGTGTGATGTCTGAGACACACACACAAACACACACACAAACAAACCACCTCCCTATTATAATACAGATGCATTTGTCCCTGTTCAATAAGCATCCAAATATAAATTTAAAAATATCTTGAATGCAGTGCTTACATTATTTAAAATTAACTTGATTTTTCACCTGCCTCATCACATTAGTTTCTCAGAAGACTACCATCTGCGAAAACACTAGCACCTGTAGTGTTCAGTTCAATGCGGTTGTCATGGGAACACGGCACCCCTGTGACTCTTGATGCCCTACCCTGTCCAAATAATGATTACCTTTTTTTTTTTTGGCTCAAACCCAGGCGCCCCAAACAAAAGCATGTGTTAGTTTAATCAGGCTAATTCAATGTCGTCACACTGATAAGAGGCAAGAGGGTGGTGAGATCCGGGAACAGTAGAAAGCAGGGATCTGATAGTGAAAATGTGATAAGGAAAGGTCCTGATTACTTGAGTCAATAAAAGCCAGGACTGTTACACAAAATCTGATTTCACCACCTCATCATAACTCAAAACCAGATCAACTGCAACAACTTTTTGCAAGTTTCCACATATTTGGAAAAAAAGGTAAGTACTTTAGTATTTAACAAATGAGTTCATTTTATCAGTAGAAAAGGGTATATTGTGATTGAAAGTAGTTATTAAACCACAAACACAGAACTACGCTGAGCTCAAATGCAATTCTAGTAAAACAACTTAAAATAAGTTATTGTATTGTAAGTTTTTCTGTTCAGACACCGTAAGAATTGTGAATTACAGTGAGTTATACCCGTTTTTCAGACAGTACCCCCCCCAAGACCTTGACTTTATGTACTTTTATACTTGCATGCCTACTTTTTTGGTTGAGATTGTACCTGTTGTGCGTGGTAGTAAAGATCATTTTAAAAAATGTATGAATGAATGAATAATTTGCAGTAAATTACGTTTTACTGACAAAAACGTTTTCAAAACATACTAAAATCACAAAAGTGCATGGATATCACACAACCAAGTTTCCCAATAATCATTCCAGTACTGACCGGTTAGTGAAATCATATCAGGTTTTTATATGCTTTCCTCATGTATTTCTAATCTTACAAGATTATGTGCCTTTGAGCATACTCTAAAATTCAACTATGAGAGAAACTTTTTTCCATACTTTATGACGACTTTCACACAAAATTCCAGATTTTTAAGGTCTGGAAAACAGTGTTTCAAAATTTTATATTCATACTTGTCAAGACTTTCAAGACCTGCACAAGCAACCTGAGTAAGGTCTTCAGTTTTTAGTTATCCCAGATCATTTCATATTTTTCTTTATTAGCCATGCATTATGTTTGTTAATTTTAATTAACTTCATTATTTATATGATTTACATTGCAACAGTGACTTTGGAACAGATTGAGGTTTTTGTTTTTTCATGCTTGTAGTTCATACATTTAGAATATTGTTGTTAATAACATTTCAAGCAAAAAGGCACTTAAAATATTCATCATTTGCAGCAGTGCATTCTAATTCAACAGGAACATCTTTAAAATGGAAATGAAACTTACTGAGCCCCTAAAGTTCCAAAAGGTGATATTAGGTATCTTGTTCACACAAGTTATGATCTAGTTCCAAGAGGATGACTTGTGCATTCAAGAAAAAAAATCTTTTATACCATTTGGGACTTGAGGACTCCATAGAGAGCAGAGATGTGAGTATGTCTCATAATGACAGTTGTACAGTACAGCCTCAAAATCAATATCTTCAAACCCCTAAGAAGCACCAATGAAAACAAAGAAATTTCGCTATTATCTTTTGTCTTTTTACTCACAAAATTATAGCACTGTTAATGTTATTTGTTACTTTGTGAGTGCTCCAGCACAGAAAATTCCACTACAAACAGACAAGGTTTTATTGAGATCCCAGTCTGTACTGAGTGCTGTACCATTTCAATCTCATCTGCTCAAACATGGATAAGGAGATAGGCCAATAAGTGAAAAGGAAACCAACACAATCGCAGTCATCATCCTTGATTCTGTTTATACTGATGCTGTCTTGTCTCCCCCACACAGTCAACTTCCACTGGTAAAACATAATCAAAATGCCTCACCGTAACTGTTCTATCGAGATTAACAACAACTCCGGCTGCTACACCCTTGCCAACCCAAGGTAATATTTCAATCTTGTACTGCCAAAGATGAACAGGACATTCAAATTAGTCTTTTTTTTCTCTTTTTTGTCTTATTGGTTATAAATTCCATGAGAATATTTTACTATAATGCAGTTCAGGTGGTGTGAGGAGAAACAAGACTTTAGCCTGATTTCTGGACATGTTCTGAGTGACAGTGGCTTCATGTGTGGTGTATTTTCAGCCCAAACCACAAACTTCATGAATATTTTTTGTTTTTACCTTTAGAGATAACATAATTTGCATTTATTTTTACATGAGGTCTTTTCAACTGTTCTACTGTGTGAGCATTGTGGATACAAGATAAGATACACCTGGACTTACAGTTTACACCTGCACAGGTAGAGTTGTTGGACACTCACTTGTAAGAAACCTGTCTGATAATGAATGCCTGTGTTCAGGGTGTTCACTGAGAGTGGCTGCTGTGAGGTCCCCCTGCCGCCGATGGTGGGTCCCTGCTCCGCCGCCAGTGCACTGTTCAACAAAACCACCGGGGCTGCCACTGGAGCTGTGGGTGTTTTTACCTATGACCTTTTCAACGCTGAAATGAACGACTACAGTCACATCATGGCCGTCATGTACTCAGTGCCTTATGACCGCAATCTTTACTCCAACTGGTTCGCTGTGGGGATCTTTGACAGAGGCAATGACTGTGACTATAATCTTTATGACATTATGTACAATGGAAGTGAAAATAATTTTGTAAGAGCAAAAGCAGATGGCTCTTGTATTTCCTATCAGGGGGATTATGTATTTGTCAGTGCTTCGATGTCAGACTCAGGCGAAGCAGTCCTGAGAGTAGATATTAGTGATACTGGCATGTATTGACCCCCCACCCCAAAAAAAAGAAAGAAAAACTACGACTCAAACTCTTTGTTGGACCATCGCTTATGATCATGACACTTAAAACTGAGTAGCTCAATCTACACTGAAAATTGACTCACTGAAAAGTGTGGTAAATGATACAAATGATAACATAATGATATAACAAAAAAATAAATAAAATCAATTAAACTTTTGTCTGCATCGTGCATTTAGTTTTTCTGTCTATCTATCTAGAAATGCAAGATCATTTTTCCTGCACACATTCATGTAGCATTCAGAGTACTTACCCATAAAGCTAAACACAAATCATTCTACGCATTGAAACAGTCTTTGCATTAATTTCACCAAAACCATGAGTTAACATGTGAGATAGCCCATAATTAATCAGCTCAGAGCTGCTAATGACAAAAGTGAAAACTGGATGTCTATTATTCAGTCTCTTGTAATGCTGTATTGTGAAACCCAATCGACGTTAAGGTTCCCCAGTCTGAAACTGCAAAGTAAATTATTGGGTTAATAGTTCATTCTAAAGGGTGAAATTTTGTCAGTTTCAACCCCCCTACCCATTTGGTTGAAACACCAAGCAGAACATCCCTCTGAACAAGGCCTGGGGAATATACCCAATAAATGACGTTTTTGCTTTCTGAAAATTATGGAAAATACCAAAGTTATCTGAGATTATTCACCTGAAGAACCTTCTTACTCAACAAAAATTCAAAATTTGACTTGTGTGCTTCAATCATGTTTTGTCTTTAGTTCATATTGAAAGAAAATCAGATAAAAATTTAAATCATACATAACAATGAAGGGTGTTCTATAGCACCTGTTCACAACATAAGTCATTTAAGGATATCTTTCCTATAAAACAGGTCTGCAACTTGTCCTTTTATTAAACAAACTAAAGAACCTTATGTTCTTTATCTTATTTACACAATGGCTGATTATTTCTGTCTCTTCAAAGCTGCACCTTTACAGTTCTCCTCTACAATTCTCTGTCACCATGTTTTCAGATGAAATAAAAAAAATATATAATAAAAATAAAAAATATCAGTTATTTTCGATATATAATTTTTGTGCTGAATTATTACACCCAAATACAAACACCCACTTCTCAGGTTAGAGCTTAAAGGTGCTGTACAGACTTTCTGCGTGATCTTGAAAAAGTCTCATTTTTATATATATGCCTGATCGTAGTCCACAATTTAAAATGAGATTATCAGGACCAAAATAGGTTATTTCCAAATGCTATTTCCAACTTCTCTGGTCGGGTCAGACAAGACTGGACTGATTTACGGCAGACTTACATCACTATGACAACACCACATCAATTGGCAGAGTTTAGTAGTGAGACATAAGCTTAACGAGTGAGGAGTAAAGAAAGGGATTTCTTGGATTTATTTTGGTGTAATGGTGGACACTGGAACTGGAGCTGGACTGGTAGAAAGAAAAAGAAAAAGAAAGCTGAACAGGAGAGTGGAAGAGCAGACAAACACCAGTAAACCTCTGCATTGAACTGATGGACAGAACTAAGGAAGTTAAAAGGAATGAAAACAGTTGACCCTCTTCCTTCTACACAGGTATAGCATGCTTCTGTTCTTTATACATATGCATTGGAACATTGGATTTGACTATAGTGTCTGTTGGTAGCTCAGTCAAACACTCAATGCCATCTAGTGGAAATACCACATTTTATTTGGTCCTTATGCTAAATATGGTCAAAATGACCATCTGGTGGAGAGTAGTAAAAATGATCACCTCTGAGGCAAAAACCCAAATTGACACACGGATATAATAAAACACATGTATTATGCTTTAATGCTAGTGAGATCAAAAACTATAGTGTGAATGGTTTTCAATGTCACATTTTTTAACTGAACAGTATGAGTGCAACACTTGTTTGTACAGTGCATTTTAGGCTTAACATCAAAACTGAAAAAACTGAGCAACAGCTCCCAAAAAGTCAAGTCCAAATATCTGTCCCTGGTGGCTGACTTAAGTATAGGTCATATATCCCACCTCCTACATGTGATTCAGTGGTCTTTGACAGAACTTAAACCTAAGTACACATGAAATCTATTTTCCTAAATAGATTTTCTCAAAGGTGATTCGAGTTTTTCAGTGAATTTTATTTGAACTCTCTGGGCTGATTTGTGTCCAAACTGTTATCTTTCTGATTAATTTTAAATAAATTAATGTCATGAAAAAAATTATTTACAGCTGTAAAAGACTTGAAGGTCCGTCAGATAAGAAGTGTCCGGAAGTCACACCCCTGTGTCTCTATTGAGCAGATTCTGGTTCCAAAATGTGTTATATAAGCAACATGGCATCTCAGGCTTCATTTTTGCACAGCAGTAAGACACAGCATTGTTGGGTCCGTCATTATACAAAGTTCATGTGTGAGTCTGTGGTGATTTGTGAAACAAACATTTCTTTTTAGTCCTTTTAAGACTACCATTATAACAGACTGCCGAGGTGTCTTCATGTTTTCTTTGCAACAAGTGTCAGAAAATGTCCTTTTCTTGCCAATTCTTTTGCACCTTTGTTTTCAGGAGGAAGTTAATTTTCAATATCTGGCCATTAATTATCATCATCATGAATAATTAATGCTTAAAACAGTGTGTTTTAGTAAAAAAAGAAAAAAATGGATTTGAAGTTTTTAGAATATTTATTATCAGAAACAACTGTAAATATCCATAACAAAACTTTTCGAGATTGCGGAAATAAACTTCCAACTATTTTACACGTGTCCAAACATGCTTTTTGGTCTTTAACATTCCATGTCCATATTATGGCTTCATATTTTTTGTTATTTCCTGGCATTTTTTAGCCTGCGTGGAAGTCTCTGAAACAGTTCCTTTCTACTTGTAATAGAGTTCCATATTGCTACCATAAACTGTTATGTAGGGTCGGAAAGCTCAGGATCTCAGCTTTCCGATGCTGTTTGTAATTTGTGAATAGTGCAAATGCTTCAAGAATTGCAGTAATTTGAATGCTGTAAAGTGCAAAATGCAGCCCCGGAGAGACTGTCGTTGTTACAGGGTTAAAAGGACAAGAAATGTTTGCTAATGCATTAGCAGCACACAGCACACATTAGGAGCTGTGAGGTGCCATTGAAGGTGCTTGGAGACTAACTCCAGATCTTCATCAGTACTGTGGTCAGGGGCACTGACAGGAGAATTAACCTATATTTACCTCTTCTTAAAGTCGGGGAAACTGGAGGATCTGGAGAGAACAGTTAAACCCAACACAGAGATTTGAACCTGCAACTGGGTAGCTGTGCAGCAGAAGCAGTACTACGCCACTGTGCCCCATTTTGTCAGGTATTTGATTTACTTTTGCACAAGAAAACTGTACACAGTGCTTGAATATTATTATAGTTTACCACCACCAGAGTTTGAATGCGTGAGTGAATGAATAATGGATCCACTGTACACGCTCTGAGTATGTGTTCATAGACAAGTGATAAATAAATCTAATCCATTATTATTATTATTATTATTATTATTATTACACAAAAGTACAGCAGAATGTAAAGTATTGCCTCCTCCAGTATATACCATAGTCTAACTGCTGAAAAAGGGTAACCTTGGAATACTGCTATACACATACACAGCATAATACATTCAACAAATACACGGCCAAGTCTGTGACAATGACAAAAGTGTCAGTTATTTCTATAACCAAAGAAAATAGAGATTGACACATTCAGACTTACTGTATTTCACTGGGATGAATGATTACAAGCATTCGTGATGCTGTTGCCTCAGTTCTGTCTTGTGGCAAAATGTGGCATGTGAATATTAAAATGTGCCTTGTACTAGGTCACCAGGGCAAAAATAGAAATTACTATCTATTAGAGCAGCTCCGTGACTATTTTTTTAATATGAAATTCATTTTAAAAAATGCATACATAACACCACTGTGTGTATTTGAGGAGATATAAAAGGGGAGACTCACCAAAGACCAGAGCCAGACCATGTGACGTTCCCACAACAATCACACCAGACACCGTCTAAATACAGAAAAATCAACAGCCAAGAATGGAGTAAAAAGAGTCAGCGGCAAAAAAGAGTAAAACAAATACAGCACTGGACGATAGAGTTTAAAATACACCTTAGAGCCTGACCAATATGGGATTTTTGGGCCGATACCAATATTGGGGCCTTAAAAAACCCAATATCCAATATGTTGGCCGATATCCAATATATTTGCCAATAACTGATATATCAGCTGGGCGACACGGTGGTGCAGTGGTTAGCACTCGTGCCTCACAGCAAGAAGGTCCTGGGTTCGATTCCAACACCAGTTGACGGGGGGTGGGACCTTTCTGTGTGGAGTTTGCATGTTCTCCCCGTGTCTGCGTGGGTTCTCTCTGGGTACTCCGGCTTCCTCCCACAATCCAAAGACATGCACTGATAGGTTAATTGGTTAATCTAAATTGCCCATAGGTGTGAATGTGAGAGTGATTGTTTGTCTCTATATGTCAGCCCTGCGATGAACTGGCAAAATGTCCAGGGTGTACCCCGCCTTCGCCCCTATGTAGCTGGGATAGGCTCCAAGTGACCCCCGTGACCCTAGTGAGGATAAAGCGGGTTCAGAAAATGAATGAATGAATGATATATCAGCCAATATATGAAATAAGAACATTGATATACACAGGATACACAGGATATTCGTCTAATATTAGATAATGGTGGACATGTGAATTAACAGTTGCATAAATTTTTGTTTATCTCACAAAGATAATTTACACAAGTTTAAAATGCTGTATAATAGTCTTATATTAGACTAGTATGTGACCTGTGGGGAACCGCGGGTTGTAGATGTGGTAGTTTTTGCTAGGGAGAGCAGACTTTTGAAAAAGAGTTTATATTTAATAAGTACTGACATAAAAATTGTTTGGTAAATCATTCTTTAAAATGTAAGCAACAATTAATATACAGTATTAATACCCAGGTGCGCCTGCAGAATGAAATTGTGAGGTACACAGGAAGCGTATGGATGGGGGTGGGGGGTGAATAGTTCGTAAGACGGGGGGTAGCATCCATGATTTTCGGAGAAGGGGGTAGTAGCCCGTGATTTTCGTAGGGGGAGTAGCGGTCTATCCTTAAGGGGGGGTGTTGTCAGTCCATCTTTGTCGGAGCGGGGGGTGCGGTCTGTGAATTTTTGGGGGGGGCGGGGCATGGCTGTCAGAGCGGAAGTGAAAGTGAAACTAATGTGCTTTACCATTCCTCTAACTCTCTGGGCAGCACAGACACACAGGAGCAGCAAGCAACAGAATCTCCACAGCAAAAAAGTTAATACATCGGTTACATACTGATGTTGATTCATCAGTGATACGCTATAATCAGCCCGATTAAGCTCTAATATGCATTATTCTACTAACAGGAAGTTAAATTCTAGCTTTTTTGAGACCCATGGTTGACGTCATCATACAGTGTTAATTGTTACTTAACAAAACTAATTATTTTTAAAAGACTCCAAAAACATCCACATGGTAATATTACATCTTTGAGAATAGTATCTGTATTAAAACTACTACTCACTATAGCAGTTGGCAGGCCAGCATCAACTTTGTCCTGAGGAAAAGATTTGTTAAAAACATTTTATTTCTATTATGATCATCCATTGACAAAATATTACTAATGTACAGAGTTCTATGATGGTGAATCATCAAAATAAAACCTGTGTCTTACAGCAGCAGAGACGATCTGTGCAGAGATGCCCTTCAGTAGGCTGTGGCGAAGGACGGATCCATGAACTGTTGTATTCACATCCATTGTTTTCTTCTTCCTTTATATGTGAAAACACAAGCAAACATTAACACAGTCACTCATTAATATCTCGCATATGTAAGGAAAGTTTGTCATGCATCAAAAGTCAACTGTAGGGACAGACTGTGAGAAAGTGACCAGCAGCCCCCAGACCACACAGATTTACTTTGTTGAAAAAAACATTTACAAGGTCTCTATAGAACAACGACTAAATGAAAAAAGAATAGAGCAAATTCTTTGGTGTGATGTTAGAGCACAAAATCTGCCGGAAACCACTCATGAAATATGTTTTGGGGAAGTTGGCAGGAAGCAAAACAAGGCTTATCCTCAATCAGAAAGCATGTTATACTGTACATTATTTTTACTGTATTTGGGTTACTGTGTTGAGGTAACCCAGGAAATACATATAAAACCAAAATAAAAACAATACATAATGCAGAAAAAAAACATTAGACTGGTAACACATAATATAGAAACCGTACAAATGAACTCTTTAAACGGCACAACTAATATTTAATGCAAGACATAACTTACTTCCAATAAAAAATAGATACTGTTCTCAAAGAGAGAAGAGGGATATAACTTAAAAGAAAAACTGAATTTATAAATCCATTGTGTCAGAACAACTGTAAAAAGGATCTGTGTTTAGTTGCAGGTGTTAAATTATGGAATTGTCAGATGAATTAAAGCAACTTCATGAATCAGTTTAAAGAAATATAGAAAACACTATTTTAAATAAGCATGAGAATGAGAAAAAGCAGTTTTCATTATGCTCAATAATAATGAAAATGTAATGAAACAGATTTTCTGTCTCAGGAGATGGATATGGATTTATTGATGCCAAAAATTATTTAAATTATTTTAGTGTCCTGACTAAATATATATCTTGTGTCTAAGAAATACATACGCTATCTCAGCTGATTCATTAATGGAAATGGTTTGATGCAAATTTGCAACAGTCGACGTTAAGGGCTTATATATCAATAGAAATTTCTTTTCTGTGTGGGCTAAAATACACAATAAGCCTAATTCTTTTTTATGATTCCATGTTTGACCCCCTCTGCTGCCTACTTGTCCCCAATGGTTAGTTACTCCGTAAGCATTATGGGAAGTCATGCATGTGTGTGAGTGTGTCCATGCCTTTTGAGATGTGCTGGGTCTCCACTGTCAGAGCTGGCCAGAGACGAGGTGTCACAGGAGTGAGCGTCAATGTTGTCTGTGTTCAGCATACAAGTATCCTCCAGTAAAAACGGCTCCTCCTCTTCCTCCAGCTGTAGACACACAGAAGAACAATACAGGTGTGCAGTTAATTTTTACTTTTGTCCCCTTGAGCAAGCTCCCTGTGCGCTTGATATGGCAAGCCCACCGCTCCTAGTGTGTGGTGTCTGCATGTTCTAGTGATGGGTTCAAAGCAGAAGGTTAATTTCAGTGTGTGGTGCATGTCTACACGTGTCTATATACTGACAAATAAAGAATCTTATTGTTTTAAACCATTTATTGCAACAAATGGTGATACAATTATACTTGGTGCTGATGGCCAAGCTCTTAGGTGCTTCCTGATTTTTTTGCTCAGTGCATGCTGAACTATTCAGGGAGCCTGCTGCCTGAATCCCCCTATACCAGTGGTTCTCAACCAGGGGGGCACGAGCACATGGGGAAATAGTATGGGGTGAGTGGCATGATCGTGCATGCACGCAGATGCGTTAGCGACTACTGCTGTATATCACAATATTATAAATCACTTGGTACAAATTCTCTCCCCCCGTTCACCGATTGAGGTCCGTGAGCAAGAAGGGGAGAGGTTGCATATCATCCTGCTCATTGTCCCCACCCCCCAGCCGCTAATTCATTTTTGGGGTGCAGCAGGTAGTCAATGATACGGTGAGGGAAGTTCACAGCTTTATTTAAATAGCTATATAACTCCCCGCGGGGGGGGGCATATTGTCGTGTCCCCCCGCCCCCCCAGTCACGTTACTTTTAGAGTTACGTACCTTGCCCCATCCCACAAATTTTTTCAGACATAGATTCATGGTGCCATTACTGGGGAGTGATTCAAAAAGGGCTGAGAAACCCTGCCCTATACCGGTGGTTCTCAAATCCTGTCCTCAAGGACCAGTATCCTACAAGTTTTAGATATTTCCCTCTTCCAGCACACCTGGTTCAACTGGTGATCAACTCATCACCAAGCTCAGCAGAAGCCTGATAACGATGTAATGGCTTCCAGGTGTGCTGGAAGAGGGAAATATCTAAAACATGCAGGATACTGGTCGTCGAAGACTGGATTTGAGAACCACTGCCCTATACAGTCCATAAGTCAATCAAATTTTTTATTTAGCTCAACATCATCTCTTAATAAGCCAATTCACTGACACCCAACGGAATCCTTCAGGAGTAAACCCTTAGTGACAGTGGTGAGGAAAAACTCCCTTTTTGCCTAAATCAGCTGGGGTTAATACAAGAGCTGTGTATGACAGAAACAGAACCTTTGAGGACATAGACTAGAGCAGGGGTCACCAGTCCTGGTCCTCGAGGGCTACTATCCTGCATGTTTTAGATGTATCCCTCTTCCAACCCACCTGATTCAAATGACAGGCCTATCATCAGGCTCTGCAGAAGCCTGATAATGACCGTCCGGTGTGCTGGGAGAGGGATACATCTAAAACATGCAGGATAGTAGCCCTCGAGGACCAGGATTGGTGACCCCTGGACTAGAGGGTGGCGGCTGGGGCAGTGGTGGGAGTTTGACGCAGTTGGTTGTGCTGAGAGCAGGAAGTACTCAGCAAGGAACAGACAGCCTGATGAGTGACAGTGAGCTGGGATTGAATAACTACTGGGATCAGCTGACTGACAGCTGAGTACATGACTACCATGTCCTACATGAATTTACGCCAGTGTTTTTCAACCGTGGGGTCGCCTGGAATTCAAATGGGGTCGCCTGAAAATTCTAGTAATTAAATTTTGAAAATAAATGAAAATAAAAAAAATTCCCAACAACTTACAAATAAAAAATATATGGTGACTTGAGAGAGCCAATCACAATATATAAAAGACATGACAAATTCTGAAGCTGAAACTGAAGCACTGTGGTACTGATCATCTTTCAAATGTTCATTGTGGCCGGATTAAGATGATGCAGCTCTTTCCTAATTCACACTTTGAGTTACTGTTTGTTCAGTATTAATTTGCAGCCTTGTAAATACAAGCTCAACTGACTGTACATATCCAAGGAAAATAAAATTCTCATTTTGTGCAGTAATCTCAACCTGGCTTTTCTGCCTCCGTCCATAATAATAGACATTATATAGTCTAAATGTCGTCTAAAATTAATGTTTATTTGCAACATAGTATAGTAAACTGTTACATGATCTGATACAAATTAATTTTAGCAAAAGAAATGTCTTCATTTTGAATGTCTGAGGTCGCTAGAAATTTGTGATGTTAAAATGGGGTCATGAGCCAAAAAAGGTTGGGAACCACTGATTTACGTGAAGATTCATTAACCAAAAGTTATCAGATAATTGTAATAATCAGATCCGAAGCATTTGCATGCACTCAGAAATACGACAATTGCAAAACCCTGATTTAGACGCTCCAGTCCATTATTGGGTTTCTGTCAGTGTATGTAGGTACATAGTGATGGATGTTATTGTTTTCTGTCTGTAAGTGCCCTACGATTAGAACCAATATATCTCTTTTAGAACCTGATAAGACAGCAAAGCAAGTAGAAACAAAAGAAAGCATGAGCAAGAAGGGTATTCGTATTAAATAAATAAATCAGCACACAGAACTATGAGAATGATGAGGGATGTGATGGTTGTAGCTAACCTCACTGAGGATGCTCTCCAGCGTAGGAGGTGTGTCCACTTGGGGAATGTCAAACTCCTTATCATCAATCTGAGGACACAAGTTGAACAGAAACACTGAAAGTTAGAGAGCACTGTTCATTCCTTGTACTTTCTTTGTTGTGTGCTTTATTGGAGATATAACATTTTTCAGGAAGGACAGCAGAGACATGAGGCACGCTAAAACAGGTCAATGGATCCCCTTATAAATATCTCTTCAACAACAGGGTATGGTTTTCCTCAATATTATACGGTTTAGGTGTAAAACCCACACCCTATAATGTTGGGAGCCACCCAGGGAAAATGTATCTGGAGAGCATCTATAATGAAATTATATATTTACTTTATTAACCTTTATTTAACCAGGAAAATCCCATTGAGATTAAGAACCTCTTTTACAAGGGAGTCCTGGCCAAGATAGACAGTCACAAATACAACACACATGATTACACAGTTAAAACCCAAATGACTGACACACTTAATTATAAATAAATAAGTAGCTCAATGAAATTAACCCTGTTTGTTTCCAGTATTTGTGCAGCTGTTTCAATGCATAAGGTGCAGAGAAAACAAAAACCCTTTTACCCAGTTCTGTACAGGTGCAGCAATAAATGATCATTTGTTCAGACAGAGCAAATTTAACTTCTCCTCACAATTAATTTGCAAATGTAGAAAGGTAGGAGGCCAAGTGTTGCCTTATATATAAACATGTACCTTGATCCTTCTAGTGGAGGGAGCAGGACATCCTACTCAAGTGTGTAACATTTTCTAGTCTGCTGTAAGTTAGGAAAATCCCCAACCCCGATCAAATGTCTGGAAATGAAGTGTAATTAAGTGTAATGTAAGTTATACATACTAAACACTATTTGAGAAATGCACAGCCTGGCCAATAAAGCTCCAACTACAATGTAACCAAACAAAAAGGTATGAACTTTCCATTGGAAAATTGCTGCAGTGATTGACATGTTTCAGCTAGAAATCAGTTATTAACTGTAAATAGTGGAGACCAGGATCTCATGTCTTAAACAAACATAAGTTTTCTGTAATAGAGAATAAAGATTGGACAATGCCAGGACTGTTTGGGTTCATGCAGTTTGTGAAAGAGTGATTCATAAAGCATGAGACATAATTTTCACACATGGATTAACCACAACAGAGTCCAGACCTCAACCCCACTGGCAGTTGTTGGGCTGGGCTAGAGAGGACTTTATGCAGTGGTCTGACTCTACATTCATCAATACAAGATCAGGGCTGAAAATTAATGAAAGTTTAGATGGAAATAAATTTTATGCTTCAGAACTGTATGGCAGTGAGTGTGTGTGATCATAACTAGTGTGTGTGACTTTTTTTGGGAAGGCAGTATATAAACATAGTGTTGTTGATTTAAAGTTTATTTTATTCATTTCAATTCATTGTTAAGAAAGATAGGGCTGAACAAAATAATTGCAGTCTGAATTCTTGTTCAACTTTCTTATTCTTTTTTATTATCAGGGGTGGGAGAAGAAAATGCTAAGTAGTGTAAAGTACATCCGAGGAGACAAAATGTACATTATTTTCAAAAGAATTCTAACAAACTAAATGCCTAATCAAATCAAATAAACTAGGGCTAATTTTGTTATTTAAAAAAATATATAATGACATACTAAAATTTAATTATACCCCTCAGCATTGCTAAAATGTACAATATTGTCCTAAATGTTTTTAGTTGGCATCTGGTCTACATCTGGTACAGCAGTGGAAAAAAGTTTTACCTCAAATATTATCATGAAATATTTGCAGGTCTATTTTTGTGTTTCAAAAGGTGTGGCTGCATCAAACACAAACAAATACATTTTTTTTTTTTAGTTTATTGTTAAAATGAAAAAATAAGCAAACTAAATTGTTGACAGTTTCAACATGTCATTTCCTGGATACATTTCATTATTTACATGAAACATCCAGCATGTGCAGAAGGAGCATGTAGGTTTGAAGGATGGAACAATACTTGGCAGAGTTCAATGACATAAATGTCATTATTAATATAATTTGTGTGTGCGTGTGTGTGTGCATATAATACAAATGCATGGGGTGAACAATGGGGCTGCAATGACTAGTCAACGGTAAAATTAGTAGACGGCTAATTTATTCATCAACGTTAGTGACGTTATGCACTTTTATTTAAAGAAAAATGTTTATTTTATTGCTGATTACAGCTCTTGAGTATTTAACTGTTTGTTTTAATAAACTTTGTTAGGCATTGTAAGTGTTATGCACAAAATGCACTTTTGTTTAAGGGAAAAGACATATTTTGCTGCTGCAATATTTGTTGAATATTGAAGTGAATATTTGGTTAATAAACTTTTTTATGCACCTATGCATTTTATGCATTGTTATGAACCAATGTTCTTATTAAATGAAAGAAAATGTATTTTATTGCTGCAATAAATATAAATAAGAGCCATTGTTTTTCCTGTTTTGTTTTTTTTTTTTTCAGTTCATAATCTGACTAGTCGACCATTCGTTACAGTAGTCAATGACTAATGAATCAATAACATAAAGTACTTTGGGTGCCTTAAAAAGCTAAATCCAATCCATCATCATTATTAGTAGTAGGGTGATTCTCTGAATTCGGTGCCATTTGGGGTCTATGGTTGCTGGGAAAAAAAACATAAATGACTCTGTTTTTGAACACTGCATTTGGTGAAGGACTATTTGAACCTCTGTGAAAACATGTTTTCCCACCTTAGGCATTAAATGTCATTCAGTATTATGATTGTGTTTGTCATATATGGTGTATTAAAATCAACCCCATAAAATGACATTTGGACTTCAGTGTGAATATTATCCTAAAACATATTCAAACTAATTCTTTCTGTGTCTTGGGGAACACCTGTCCCTTGTGTAAAATAACTCATCGTAAGTGTATTTTATTTTATTCTAACTAATTTTTATTTGAGTGAATATTACGATATGGTATTTGATGTACAATTGGTCTTCATAAATCATTAAAAAAAATACTTTTACTTTCAAATTACAGGGTGGGGAAGCAAAATTTACAATATTTTGAGGCAGGGATTGAAAGACAGTGTATGACCAATTAGTTTATTGAAAGTCATGAGAATTTAAATCTTCAAATCATATTTTACTGCATTTCTAACGGTGTTGTTGTCAACCTCAAGTTCAATTGCCATTTTTCTCATGGATTTGGTTGGATCCTTTAGGATTTTGGATTTGAGAGCTTTAATAAAAGCTTTGGTATGTTTTTTGTTGCTTCCTCCACTTCCAGACTTTCTCGTAATAGTTTTGCTCATAGTCATTCTCTTCTTTACATTATAAACAGTCTTTATGGACACTCCGACTATTTTTGAAATCTCCTTTGGTGTGACGAGTGCATTCAGCAAATCACACACTCTTTGACGTTTGCTTTCCTGATTACTCATACGGGCAAAAGTTTCTGAAAAGGTATGGATAATAGTGTTAGGTATGATTATGACATCAATATATGTTTGGTTTCAAAACAATTGACGTAGTGCCTGCTGAGAAAAAAACAACTAAATGTTCATTGTAAATTTTGTTTCCCCACCCTGTTGATGAGGCTTCCATATATTTTCTACTTGTCCCCTAAGCGCTGTTAACATTTTAACAAACATTTATCTTATATTAGTTGTTATTATAGAAAAAAAAGAAAAAAAGTATCAAGTAACAGGGTTGAGCACAATGTAGAGGGGTTGAATGCACTGTTAACAGGGTTGAATGAAATCCAGCATTTAAGCAAATTAAAATGAACTTTATTGACTTATGAATTAATGAATGAATAAAAAACATACATTGTTGTATTCTCTAAACAAAAACTTCAGTAAACTTCTCTAAAATCTTGAATTAATAAAACTTTTCCAGCGTGCACACTCCCTCCTGAGATATTCTTCCCTTTTCTCAGGATCTGAATTTATTCTGGCCCTGTACTCCCTTTGCCTTTCTGCATTGGACTTTCCCATATCTGAAAATAATGAACATAAAATAACATAACAGAGTAAGAACAGTCCAACCTTCAGTTCCATAACAATGATTCAATCCCGTAACAGCATTTTTAGTTACGGGGTTGAATGTTACGGGGTTGATGATTTAAGCTGAAAGTAGCCACAAATCTCCATTAGCTGGGATATGGGACACCACATGGCATGAGGAAAACAAGAATGTAATATATTTTACCAACATTATCATTTGATTTTTCCAAAACAATATTAAATATCATTCATACACGTAACAGGGTTGAACGGGTGAGCTTGACAATGCCAGTCTGACAATAAAAACAATGAAATATAGGAAAGAAAGCATGTTAACACCTATCTCTCTTTACAGTGTCATTTGGAGAAGATTTGAGTGATGTCACTTCCTGGGTGCTGAGGAAGTTGGACTGAACCATTATGTTTAAAAAGGGGGGAATTGGTGTTCTGTTACAGGGTTGAGCGAAACTGAGGGACACGATTAAATAGTGATATTTTATTAGTAAATTGTGTGTTCTTCTCAGATTTCTTTTATGTAGGTTAAAGTACAAAAATCAGGTCATTTCCTCAATATAAAAAACTTTGGCGTACAACTGTTTATTCTTGCTTTTAAATCCAACAAAAATATAACATTAGTCACTCGGGACATGCATATTTGGCTGACCTCTACACTTTCAGCAATCCATAAAAAAACAAAAAAAAAACCCATGATTTTCACAGTATGTTTGTGTGTTATAGTCAAAGACACATGGGCCTTTCCATTTCTGACTTAAAAATGCATTTTGTGGTTTACTGTATGTGAAAATATTTAAGGTAAACCTGTGGGACACAAAACGCACCGAATTCAGAGTATCACCCAGTAATAGTAGTAGTCGACTATCAAAATAGTCATTTGTTGCAGCCCTATTGGAGAATGGAACACTGGAGTTAAATGACTTAAGAGTGATTCTTAATTCAACAGACTACACATGCAAGGGGTGTCTAAAAACTTTTTTTTCCACCATGTTTTGGCAGAGCTGTCGTTGACCAGCTGACTAGATCATGTGATAATGCTGAGTCTTCCAGTACAGATTTACAGAACTGAATGGCGGAACTTGTCATCGTTAAAATCCCATTTTCAACGTTTATAGCATACAAACATACCGATTATGCGCATCACTTACAGGAAAAAAAACCTTAACACCACAGACACGTCTTTTACTAACATTGTCATATCCGCTGTGCCTGGTTTTATGCTGCCCAGTCAGTTAAATCAAATAGCAGAATAAATGTAAATCTTAGACTTTAGAGCAGCAATTGTGTAATGATTGTGTAGAAAGCAGAAACGAGACAGGACAGAGGGAGCTGCTTTACCACAGTAGCAGTGAAAATGCTAATGTAGCCCCTTACCGCGTCCACCTCCATCACGGTGAGCTGAGAGGAGGCCGACAGCAGGCTGTGGGCGTCCGGGGAATCCGACATCACCGCGGGTGTCGGACACAGGCTCCAAAGGGGCTCCTCTGTGATTATCTGGACGGAGGGAGTCACTTTTTTTTTACTTCCTCTCCCTTTTCTCCTCTGCTTTCTTCTTCTTCTCGGTTTGTTTTTCTTCTTCGATGTTCTACTGGTGTTTGGCAAATAACGATTAGCCCATTACCGCCACCAACTGGTAAGGAGTGATTAAACACATCATTTCCTGTTCTCTGGGGAATTTCCCAATCAGAATATTTTATTAACTTCAGAGGACAGGGGCCGACTGGGGCAAGAAAGCGGCCCAGGGATTTATACCTGACTGACCCACTCTCCAGGGGGCGTGGATGAAGTGGTAGCGACCAGCCGAAAAAAATTTCATGTCCCATAAAACATTGATCTTATCTAGGTTTATGTAACACAAATCAGCCCACAACAAAATAATTAGTGTATGTTTGACATACAAACCCAGGCTATATGCATGTGTAATTCTAACAGATGTCAACAGAACACCAAGTTCCCCCAAAAGCAATAATATTTTAAGAAAACACATAATTGTTTCTGGAAACCTTTGCATACATGCATGTCCACATTATTGAGGGGATAATGACACATCCTTGCACCGAGATCTGACAACATTTCAGTTATTTCTGGGCATTTGGCAGCATCTGCCACCATTGCTTGCCTCTTTTTCTCTCAGATTTTTTCCACACCTCCTTTTCGTTTCTTGTCCATTTTTTTATCTGTCCGTCACATGCCAACGGATGGATTGAGACGATGAGACCATGGCTCTTGACTGCGATAGGCCAAGACAGCCCAAACGCCGAGTGAAAGGGGAAAAGGGGTGTGACACACTCACATGGACCAAAGTTGTCTGGCCTGTCACTCCTGAAACTAGCCTTTAAAACACTTAATAAACACTTATTACACTTATTAAAGGCTGGCCGCCGACCCAACTGCGCCAATGCTCACCCTGTTGTGGGCTGCTGGCCACAACCTTATGGGCCATGTAGGCACTGGCAACAGCAGTTGTTTTTTTTTTTTCCTCTCACCAGCCGCACTGGCCCACTGACCCGGCAGCCCACCAAGAAAACTCCTGGTGCTCCCGATGGCCAGTCCACCCCTGTCAGAGGAAATTTTCTCGATGAATTCTGATTTTATTAACTAATTTATGGCACCTGATTATAGTGTATTTGTCTTCATACAAATACAATTTCAGGCACCATGTGAAATATATATTCTGCATCACAATCAAAATATTTTTTTCCTTTACTATAACAGCCCTAAAATGCCTAAAGTATAACTACAAAAAGCACTGGTCATTGTAATTAACCCTGAAAGACCCACAGCTGTTTTTGACACAACTTCCCAATGGTGTTTTTGTCTTTGTATTTTTCAGTGAAATTCAGTTGTTTTCCCATTTTTAATTCACTCATTATGTAGATATTCATAAAAGCTCAGAGTAAATTCAAAGGTTGTTGGATCAAATAAATAAGGAAAAAAATTACATTTTCAACAAAATATATAATTAATTGAACATAAAATTAGCATCTACAACCTCTGTCATTTATCAAACTCCATGGATTTAAATGATGAATCAGTGTTCTAGACGATGACCGTGTTTCCACGTTCACATCACTTTGACTAATTTGGGAGTCAGGTTTGACCCCAACTTACCTTTGACAACTACATCGCCCACATCTGCTAAACTTACTTCTTTCACCTCTGTAATATTGCTAAACTCCGGCCATCTCTCTTTCTCTTCCTGCTACAGAGAAGCTCATCCATGCCTTTGTCCCCTCCAGGTTGGACTACAACAACCCACTCCTCATTGAGATCCCTGGCAAGAGCTTCCAAAAGTGCGTTATTATTATAATTACTAAGGAGATCCTGAATACCCAAATGAGTCATATCTGATGACCATGAAAAGATGACAAGCTATATTTTATATTATTTACATATATTTGGGTCTTTAAGGGTTAATGTGGTACTATTAAGCAGCATGTTGAAAGAGTTCTGATGTGGAGACCATTAAACACTGGAAAACGATTTGGGAAAAAATCCACAGTTTTAGATTCAACACAGTAACTTTCTTTCATAACCTAAACAATATTTAAACTTCACATTGCATCAAAATCCTCATGTTCACATTGGCATATTTTATACATATATATTTAAAAAAAAAAAAAAAAAAAGCTGTGTTTTCACCCACTTGGGTAGTATTGTGTCTCCCTCAGGCTCCTCTGTCAGTGGCCTGGAGGTCTGCAGGTTCTGTTCAGAATCTTAGCTGTTCCTAGGACTGCGCTCTTTTGGACTGAGATCTCAGATGTTGTTCCTGGTATCTGCTGGTTCCATCCACTCAGGCTGGGGGTCACTGCCCCTTGTGCCCTGATCACTATTGGCACCAACTGTTGCCTTCACACATTTTCTGTACCTCCTCGGTCAGCCCTTGGTGTTTCTTGAGCTTCTCATGTTCTTTCTTTCTGATGTTGCTATCACTTGGGATTGCTAGACCTACACCTGGGGTCTTGTCTGGTGAGGTAGACCCTGGCCTCTATTGCTCTTGTGTTCAGTGCCTGGTCTTGTGCGGCCATGACTAGTGTCTCCATGCTGTTTTTGTCAATGTAAATTTGTAGATGGTATATGTCATGCAGGGGATTGTCCTTCCATGATAACCTCTGTGTGTGTGTGTGTGTGTGTGTGTGTGCGTGCGTGCGTGCGTGCATGTGTGTATACATAGCTCAAAAAAATTTCAATAGTTGAAATTCAAATTCAGTTCATAATGGAAGTGTATCTGCTGTTGTCCAGTTATTATGGTTTTATGAACCCGTAACTACAGAGGATTATTCAGCAAGCAAACAAACATCCAACGCTGAGTTAGAAAGATATCAACTTGCGTCTCACAAAGTGTAAAGTAGTTTTTAACAGAAAATTTGTTCTTCTATCACATCAAACAAAGCCCAAGAATAAAATAATATGGAGAAATTTTCAGGGGCTTGTCATGTAATGTGGTGCCTGTTAAGCACAGTGCTCATTTCTACAAGTTTGATTTAACACATTCAACAGTATCCATTTTAGGTGTTATTGCCCGACTGTAGTCACTGCAGGTGTGTGACTCACATTTTTAGCAAAATTCTAATTGTTGCAATGCAGGGTTCTCATTACCACCACAGACTGAAACTCTAGTGATGATGGAATGAGTAACTTCTCATTCATTAAACATCTGTTCATGTCATTACCCATCATGACTATTGCCTACAGTATACAAGGCCATGGAGGAAGTGTTCTGATCTGAGGTTCCTACAGTTGGTCAAGGTTACATTAAGCAAGGTAATGTATCCAGAAAACAATGGAAAAAAAGGGATATTGCATAAGATTTTCAAAAATTATGTCATTGAGAATATCTGCCATAATCTAAGGTAAACTTGGCCCAACAAAATATCGGTGGGGGCCTTTTCCTTGTGTTGTTTTTTTTGTTTTTTGTTGGGTTTTTTTGTTTGTTTGTTTGTTTTGTTTTTTTGTTTTTGTTTTTGTTTTGGGTTTGTTTTTTGTTTTTTTTGGTGAGGCTGTGTATTTTATGAAACTGCATGAGGCTGTTTGGATAGGATAGGATAGGATAGGATAGGATAGGATAGGATAGGATAGGATAGGATAGGATAGGATAGGATAGGATAGGATAGGATAGGATAGGATAGGATAGGATAGGATAGGATAGGATAGGATAGGATGTTAATAATCCTTAGTTAAATCAGCATCTCATCAAGCCTAAATATATCAGCAGCATGTAACCCAGTGTACATTTAAACATACTGATTTACACTTTCACATTTATGTTTATATATTTACACCTTCCTTACATTTATAAATAAAAGAATTCCGGGGTTTCCGTTTGTTTGTAAAAAGATCTGTCTGTCAAACTTCAGTGCTTAAAGAACAATGAGTTTGTACTGTGGGGCCTGTGACAAAACTAAGAGTACAGTGATGAATTGTATCAAGACCATGTAGCCACTGTAATGATGTATTCAGATAAATAATGTCCCCATAATCCAGCACAGACATGAAAGTAGCAGCAACAAGTCTCTTTTCAGTATCAAGAGGCAAGATTTTATCTTCAAATAGAACCTCAATTTTAGCTTCAGTCATCTTAAACATTGCTGAATGTGAGGAGTTAAAGACAGTAAATCATCTATTTAAGCTAAGGTCATTCTGTTACCTTTGTAACTGAATAAACAGATTTTAGTTTTTATTGTATTTTGATAAACTCTTCTAGAAATGTGATTTGTACATGGGCATGGAACTAGATTTAATTATTTCCAGTTGAACATTTTAGGATAAAATCACTAATTTCTGTCATGGTGCACTTCTTTGTTGCCACTGACCCCTCCCTCAGACTCATTATCAACTACACCTGCTGCCACTGCACCTGGAGCAGATCCCTGTTAGGAGCCTATGTAAAGGGCTCCTCTGCTCTGGTTCGGTGCCAGATCATTGCTGCTGTTGTCACTGCCTCATACCTCAATGGACTTTCTTGGACTTTCATCCCATTTCACTTCATAGCCATAACCTGGACTTTCACCATGCTGAGCCCGTCTTCACGTTGGCTCTGATGTTTTCAACCCCAGGTTTTGTTTCGTTCTCATGTATAGTTTTATATTAATAAACCTGTTTTCTCCCTTCAGCACCGTGTGTACTGAACCGCACGGTGCTTAAGTGTTTTTTCATGTCCGGAGGTTTTTTTCATGTCCGGAAGTTTGTTAATGTCCAGAAGTTTTTTCATGTCCGGAGGTTTTTCATGTGCTGGAGGTTTTTTAATGTCCCGGTCCGGAGCTTTTTCCACATCCCAGTCCGGAGGTTTTTTCCACGTCCCACTCCTGAGGTTTCTCCACATCCCGCTCCTGAGGTTTCTCCATATCCCGCTCCTGAGGTTTCTCCACGCCCTGGTCCTGAGGTTTTTCCACGTCCCGATCCTGAGGTTTTTCCACATCCCAGTCCTGAGGTTTTTCCATGCCTCGTTGCCAAGAGGCCGTCCACGCCCCATTGCCAAGAGGTCATCCACGCCATCAAGTTGCCCTGTTGCCAGGTTGCCCTGTAGCCAGGTTGCCCTGGTCCCCGTGGTGGCTCTGGTCCTCATGGAGGCTCTGGTCCCTGTGGGGTCACTGGTCCCTGTGGGGGGGCTTCTTCTTTAAGGACGCTGGGAGCCGTCCTTTGAGGAGGGGGTCCTGTTACGATCCGCACCGGTGTTGACCGCCAGCTCCTCCCTCTCCTCATTATTACGAATCAGAACCACCTGCTGAGCATCGCACGGCTGCAGCACATCATTATGTAGCCTATTTAAGGCTTGGTGCTGTAGCCATGTGGTCCATTGCATCTCCTCCACCCTTTCCGTAACGTGGACATTTGCCAACTCAGGACACTGACCCAGGTTTTTGTTTTTCCATGTCTTTGTTGTAATTTATATTAATAAATTCATTTTTCTCCCTTCAGCACCGTGCCTTTGAGTCCTCTCCTTTCCACCCTCATGACACTATTCCCCTCGTGTATCCATTAGTTCCATAACTTTTTCATTCCTCTGTGGCTTTTTTATTTGTTCATGGCTTTTTCAATTCAATTCAATTTTGTTTGTAGAGCCCTAAATGACACCAAGGTTGCCTCACAGGGCTTTACAGAATTGGTTGGATATGAAACTAAACAACAGTCAAATAAACAGTAGATGAAGGAAAAGGATTAATGTCCTGGGCATCACCCATCCTTGGACCCTCCTTCTCAGCAAGGAGAAACTCTAAAAACCCAGCGGGAAAAGAGAAACCTTGGGGAGAACAACAGTGAAGGAGAGATCCACTTCCATGGACGGACAGACTGTAGATGAAACCAGGGCTGATGGATATCCATTTGTTGATGTAGTTCCAGTTGTAAAGATGCACTAGGGTGGGGGCACATGAGGGGGTCCATCTAGTCAGATGAGACAGGTGACGGTGGGGGAGGAGGTCCAGGGTCACAGGTCAGGATGGGGCACAGATGACTTTTTCATTTGTCCATGTCTTTTCCAGTCCCTGGTGTCTTTTTCTGTCCTTGGTGTCTGTCCCTGTCCTTGGCATCCTTCTGTATTTTTGTCTTCTGGTCTTTTTGTCTTGTCATTCGTCTTTCTGTCCCTTTGCTTTCCTGTCTTCTGTCTTCCTATCCTACTCTCATCCAGTTATTTCAGTCTTTTTGGTTTTTGGTTCATTTCCACTCAAGCCAGCAGGTCGCAGAAAGACATTCGGATACATTGGAAATGCCTCTCTCCATCTGGAATTCGCACAGGCCGAATAAGAGATTGGAATTCCCCGTCCTGATTCCGTCTCTGCTGCAGTTCAGAGGCTGTACATACCACCGTGGCACCAAAGAGAGACAGCAGGCACATATCAAGGTACTGGCATGGATTCTGAGGCAGCCGCCCCGGGTGCTGTGGCATGAAGCCGCAGAATCCAGAATGCCAATACCTCGATATGCACTCTCCTATTCAAAATCAGCATTGTTATATATAACACCCTGTTATGTGTTCTTTGTGCTCTTAAACTGAACAGGATGTTCACTAATAAAAAGTGACATGGGCTCAGTGAGTTCTGATCAAACTGGTACAGCGATCACATTCAAAGGAGCTACCATGGCGAGCGACGAGTCCTACATCGGTATTTACACCAGGCCCGGTCTCTTCACCTGGTCCTGGACTGTGATCTCTTCACCTGGGGCCAGGCTGCTGTTTCCTCACCCTGTCCCGGGAGAGGACATTGCGGCCAGGTCCTGGGAGAAGAGATCGCAGCCTGGTGAGACTGAAACCCAGGACTGGGTGAAGAGACCGCAGCCCGGCTCTCAGTGGCTCTTACCGGGTGGCGAGCCCGGGCCACGGGATACCACGAGAGAGTCAGCATCGGTCTCGTAATTCTTCTCCACTTTCAGCCGTCCCCATGTTTCAAAAACATCTCCTATACATATCCTTGTTTTTTTTGTTTGTTGTCCTTTTAGGTTTAGTAACATCAAACATTTGCGATCAGAAATGTTCCAAGCTGCAGCTCAGTGGGAACTGGCAACCTGGATGCCCAATACTGACTTGATGATTGGGAGATAGGTGATGCGTGGAGTATCAGACCAAAACACAAAATGACAACACAAACATTACTTGTGGGCTGCCACTTAGCTTTTCAAACTTGAGAATTCTGGCTGGACTGCCACTGTCAGTGATATCAGTATTTGAAATGAACATGATTCCTTAATGTCTGGTGACATTCAGGGCCATTTCATGATTACTTGGAACATATATCTTACATACAACTCTATTTTAAATTAATAGTTTAAAATAGTGGTGCATGTGCTTTGGTGTATCGTAGTGGTGATATGTGGTTATTGTGCATCCAAAAACCGACTTGCATACTGCACCCCACCAAAAAATAATTTCACCAGCCACCACTGGTACCCAGCATTTGATCATTTCTGAATTTCTTTCTGAAGAGATCAGTTTAATTCATCAAAGCAAAATAAATTCAGATTCAGAATACTTTATTAACCTCAGAGCAAATAATAAGTAGCAGGGAAGAAATTATCAATATTAGATAGATAGATAGATAGATAGATAGATAGATAGATAGATAGATAGATAGATAGATAGATAGATAGATAGATAGATAGATAGATAGATAGATAGATAGATAGATAGATAGATAGATAGATAGATAGATAGATAGATAGATAGAAAGCTCTAAATATACAAACATATAGCTCTAATTATATACACTATATTGCCAAAAGTATTTGCTCACCTGCCTTGACTCGCATATGAATTTCAGTGACATCCCATTCCTAGTCTACGGGGTTCAATTTGACGTCGGTCCACCCTTTGCAGCTATAACAGCTTCAACTCTTCTGGGAAGGCTGTCCACAAGGTTTAGGAGTGTGTTCATGGGATTTTTTGACCATTCTTCCAAAAGCGAATTTGTTGGACGCTGATGTTGGACAGAAGGCCTGGCTCTCAGTCTCCGCTCTAATTCATCCCAAAGGTGTTCTATCGGGTTGAGGTCACGACTCTGTGCAGGCCAGTCCAGTTCATCCACACCAGACTCTGTCATCCATGTCTTTATGGACCTTGCTTTGTGCACTGGTGCACAGTCATGTTGGAAGAGGAAGGGGCCAGCTCCAAACTGTTCCCACAAAGTTGGGAGCATGGAATTGTTCAAAATGTCTCGGTATGCTGAAGCATTCACAGTTCCTTTCAGTGGAACTAAGGGGCCAAGCCCAGCTCCTGAAAAACAACCCCACACCATAATCCCCCCTCCACCAAACTTTACACTTGGCACAATGCAGTCCGACAAGTATCGTTCTCCTGGCGACCCCCAAACTCAGACCCGTCCATCAGATTCCCAGATGGAGAAGCGTGATTGGTCACTCCAGAGAACACGCCTCCACTGCTCTAGAGTCCAGTGGTGGCGTGCTTTACACCACTGCATCTGGCGCTTTGCATTGCACTTGGTGATGTATGGCTTGGATGCAGCTGCTCGGCCACGGAAACCCATTCCATGAAGCTCTCTGCGCACTGTTCTTGAGCTAATCTGAAGGCCACATGAAGTTTGGAGGTCTGTAGCGATCGACTCTGCAGAAAGTTGGCGACCTCTTTGCACTATGCGCCTCAGCATCCGCTGACCCCGCTCCGTCAGTTTACGTGGCCTACCACTTTGTGGCTGAGTTGCTGTCGTTCCCAAACACTTCCACTTTCTTATAATACAGCTGACAGTTGACTGTGGGATATTTAGGAGCGAGGAAATTTCACGACTGGATTTGTTGCACAGGTGGCATCCTATCACAGTTCCACGCTGGAATTCACTGAGCTCCTGAGAGCGACCCATTCTTTCACAAATGTTTGTAAAAGCAGGTGCCTAGGTACTTGATTTTATACACCTGTGGCCATGGAAGTGATTGGAACACCTGATTCTGATTATTTGGATGGGTGAGCCAATACTTTTGGCAATATAGTGTATATTTATATATACATATTGAAACATGTTTTTATACTATGTACTTAACAAGTATCAATATGATAAGGGTGCCTCTATGAAACTGGTACCTAAAAGCAGGACAAGATGTAGACTAATGTAATGAAGCAAGTTTGGAAGTACTTTGGGTCTTTTTAAAAAATAAATATAAAAGAAACTGTTTTTCAGATATAACATTTTTTATTTGATGCGCACATACAAAAATCTGCATGTAACATGGTAAAAAGGACACAAAAATTACACGCTAAAATTTTTTCAAATATCTTTTTATTTTCTCACAGGTACATTTTGGGAATCGAAGTAAATATGCAAGGCAGAGTGTTTCACAACAATGGCCGCTGTTGCAAAATCACTCTAAACTGTCCATTCAGAACAAGTACTAGAGACACTCACACCCGTCTGGCCTGGTTACATGTTTAAGGCAGAATTAGATACTCTTTAGTTAAATGTATTAGAAACATCATAATTACAAAAACACCTGAACTTCTTTACAGTAAACTGACTCTTCAGTGACATCCATCAACATTCCACACGTCAGTCAGAGGACAGACGTTTCCTGTTGCCTGCCTGTAGGACGAATCAAATACAGGGTAGTGTGCAATATAGGGCAATGGTGGCATGGAATACATTGCCACAATTTTTAATTTCAGAAATTCAAGCAGTTGGTTTTTCTAAAAGGTTGAGAATTTTCATATTTACCCAAGAATAACTGTCTGAGCTATTGCACATCCTGTAGTGACATCATCTAGACGGTTTGGTTTTTTGTTTGTTGTGGAGCCGTTTTTATTTTTTGTTTCTATTTTTTGTTTATTCATTCTTTTTTTCTGTTGTTATTGGTATTATCATTGTTATTGTAATTGTTTTGTATTGTGTGCTGCTGTTGATTTTTGTGTTGTTGTGTTGAGTGTATGTACATCCTGTTTTTTGAATGAGTTGTGGGAAATTGTGGTGCTTTGTTTTTATGTTGTTGATGACTCCAGGAAGAGTAGCTGCTGTGGTGTGCAGCAGCTAATGGGAATCAAACTAATAAACTAATCTAAACTCGCAATTTGTTTGTGTTTAAATGGGCAGGTTCCACGGTGGTCACGATGGGTTACGCACGAAACCTGGAATTTGACTTCTGATTCATTAAAAACCTCCATGTTTGAATTAGAAAAACCACTAGGATCATCAAATTTAACACAGTGTCTATATTTATAGCGGTATATAAAACCATTTCAAGCCATGTTTTCAAGATCAAATGCACTGACACCTACATAGCTTTTCATGTCCCAATTTTGATCCTATTTTTGGCCCCAATATCTGATTAAAAATTCATTAATTTTAGGATGGCTCAGAGCAAGAGTATATATATTTTTTTGCATTTATCTGAAGTCATCATTAAGTACATCCTGGGGGGAAATGTCTAAATTTCTCTTTTATTGTTGGGTCTAAAAAAGCTGGCAAAGTGCCAGATACAAAAATAAACCCAGTTTCACAAAAAGGCCCATAATTAAAAGAAATATACATAGATAAGTGTGTAAAATATTGCTTTTTTTTTTTTTTTTTTACCTCATGTAAGTGAATTATTCCTGCTTTATTACTTATTTTTATGTGTTCATTGACATAATTTTCATCAGCTTCAATACTCGATAATGTCTGGGCTATCTTTATTACTTTTGTATTGGGCTATTTTTATTACTATTTGCCCCGCATTTTGTTTGTTAGAATCTGGTCACGACACTGGACGAATGTGTTAGTTGACAAATAAGAAAAGGAAAGGAAGGAGAAGTAGAAGGGAAGGAGACGAGGATGCCGCTCCACAGTGTTGGGTCGCAGCCTGCTCTTTTCCTCCGACTCCGTTCACCTCCATTCACACAGTAAATAAAAGCATGGAGGGTCTGACTCTCGGGATCTAACACCGAGCAGCGGGGGGTAAAGACGCCGCTGCATGCGCCTCATCCTCACACCAAAACACTGGGCCGGAAAACAGGACGGTGCCGAGCGGTTTTCTGGTAACATTTAAGCCATTGTAGGGGGAAGTGAGGCTTTTCGCGACTGACTGGAGCGGGGCAGCCCGCCGTACGGAGCATGAAGCGGGCGGCTGTAGTGGCCAGGCACAATGGCCTCGTCTCTCCGCTGGGGAACAACAACTCTGGGGCCTCGAGCATCGTCTCTCCACCGCAGCAGAGAACCGCTAACGTCCCCGCTTCTGCCGACACCGGCGCCGGCGGTGGAGTGGACGGGCTCCTGGATTTCTCCAAAGGCCCCACCGTCAAAACTGAGCTCGTCTGCAAATGGATTGATCGAACTTCCTCGAGACAGAGGCTTGGGCGGACGGCGACATCCGTCTGCGACCAAACTTTCAGCTCCATGCACGAGCTAGTGGACCACGTCACCACCGAGCATGTAGCGGCGGGGCTCGAGACCCTTAGTCATGTCTGCATGTGGGACGAGTGTATGCGCGGTGGAAAGGCGTTTAAAGCCAAATACAAACTCATCAACCACATTCGTGTGCACACTGGGGAAAAACCTTTTTCATGCGCATTTCCCAACTGCGGCAAGATGTTCGCACGCTCCGAGAACCTCAAGATCCACACGCGCACGCATACTGGTAGGGCTGTCATGATACTGTCATTACACACATAGCGCTGTGATAGTGTGGTTCTACTGTTGAAATGCTTGCCATCGATCTTAACAGCTACCTTCTGACAAACAGAGAGTGCAGAGGTTAATAGATATTGTTCCCAGTGTTCTAGGAATCCCCTCCATGTTTACGAGGGCTCGATTCAGTCCCATTCACATTCGCCCTTCGTCGCCCCCTTGTTTCCTAGAGGAATCATGGATCTAATTATATGTCCGGAGTCCTGTTAGGTGAAGGGTAGCAGCACAAAACACCAAACAGTTGGATGACCGCAGAGGACCACATAAGCACTAACCATAGAAAGAAGAATCACAAACTAAATGAACAACCCTCATATCTTTATAAACCCTTATTTATCTATATACGGTAGAACTGCAACGAACTAGTGGCTTTCAGTAGTCGACAGTCATCGACTACAGAAACGAGTAGTCAACTAGTCAGTTTATGAATTGCAATACAAAACAAAAGACACAACGGCTCCTATTTATATTACAGCAATAAAATACATTTTCTTTTCTTTAACAAGAACATTTTGTGTACAATTAGAATGCATAACAATGTCTTCTAAACATTCAGAAACCATATTCAACAAATATTGCAAGAAACAATAAAGGACTTTTTCCCCTTAAACAAAATGCATTTTGTACATAACAATTACAGTGCCTAACAAAGTTTGTTAAACAAATAACTAAATACTTGAGTTGCAATCAGCTCTAAAATAAACATGTTTCCTTTAACAAAAGTACATGATATTACTAATGACCTGTCAACGAATAAATTAGTTGTCAACTAAGTTTGTAGTCAACTATTTGTCAACAGGTCGATGAGTAGTTGCATCCCTCATATGTGTGTGTGTGTGTGTGTGTGTGTGTGTACACCTGTGAGAAGCTCATCATTCAATAGGAGGACATGGCTTGTCAACATTACAAAATATATTTAATCAAAATACTTATTTTAACACAGTATCTTCATAAAATCCTACTCAAAAGTATAATGAATTGAAAAATATATATGCATTATTCATTATTATTTTAATTTATTTATAATCAATCAAAAGGAGCCATGAACCACTAGACAAACACCACATTTCATTTATGCAATTTCAGCATTTACCAGATATAAGTTCATTAATAACAAGTTGTCAAAGGAAATAGATGGATGTGTGATTAGCTCAGTTGTATATGCAGCTGATGGATTTGTCATTAGTTTATAGGATGGGTAATGCACAGTTATTGTCTTATAAAAATATACACTAATAGGCTGCTTAATCTTTTAGTCCCTTTGGAGACTGGGTGATACAACAATGATTATCATGATAAAAGTTTTATATATATTGCCAAATTATTTCCTGAATATATCTTATTTCCTTGGAAATCAGCAGCATTATCATTGTTGCTGTTTTTCATGTCTGGGGTTTATTCTGTTTGCAGTGTTAGATTAGATATAATATGTTTCATGTTTTATTGTTTTGCTTTTTTTATTTAGTTGAGAATTCTTTTTCCATTTTCAGTTTTACCTATTTTGATGATGAAAAAAAAAAACCAAAAACATTTTCTTATAATCATCCTGAATGTCCTACCTCTAGATTTGTGAAATGTGATGCTGTTTGATTAGTGTTTGCTATATTTTAATCATAAAGAGTTTCCAACCACAAAAACCCATCTCGTTAAATTCTTCTCATATTGCTGAATAAGAGTAAGTCAGATAGGACTCATGCCCTGTTTTAATTTCATGTTGTGAAACACAGCAAACAAAATAAGCACTAAATAGCAAAGTCAGAGCCTACAGGTGCGTTCTTGTTGCACCTTGTGTCTTTTATGTCTTTTTCATCTTGTTGCATCTTGTATGAATTACTTAGACACATAAATAACCATCCAATTTCTTCATTAGGACCGAAAATCAGTCTTTAAACTGAAAAGAATTATAATGGTTTGAGTTTATTGTGATAATTATTGATGCTGGTTCATGAGAAGAAAAGGATATAAATATATAAATATATGTGTGTGTGTGTGTATATCTACACACACACACACACACACACACACACACATATAAGCTATAAGCTTACATTTTCCGTTACTCATAAGTTAGTTGTGAAGACATCAGAAGGTTCTTTTTGATTTATATATGATTTATTTTCTGTCAGAGGTTGAACATGACAGATGTGCTGAAGAACATTATACAACTGTTTCCGATAAATAAAATAGGTACATATATTTACAACTAAGCTAAAAGTCTTAACAGCAGGCAAAAGTTTTCAAGTTTTAAAAAAGAACACAAACGTAATATATATTGCAGCCCTTTGCTAAAATCATTTATTTTTTTCCTCATTAATGTGCACACAGCACCCCATTTTGAAAGAAAAGAAGTTTTCAGACCCTTTGCTCAGTTTTGAGTATGAGCACCCTTTTGAGCTAATACAGCCATGAGTCTTCTTGGGAATGATGTAACAAGGTTTTCACACCTAGATTTGGGGATCCCCTACCATTCATCCTTGCAGATTCTCTCCAGTTCTGTCAGGTTGGATGGTGAATGTTGGTGGACAGCCATTTTCAGGTGTCCAGAGATTTTCAATTGGGATTAAGTCAGTGCTCTGGCTGGGTCATTCAAGAACAGTCACGGAGTTGTTCCAAAGCCACTCCTTAGTTATTTTAGCTGTGTGCTTGGGGTCATTGTCTTGTTGGAAGGTGAACCTTCGGTCCAGTCTGAGGTCCAGAGCACTCTGGAAATGTTTTTTCTCCAGGATATCTCTGTACTTGAACACATTCATCTTTCCTTCATTTGCAACCAGTCGTCCTGTCCCTGCAGCTGAAAACACCCCCACAGCATGATGCTGCCACCACCAAGCTTCACTGTTGGGATTGCAGTGGGTAGGTGATGAGCAGTGTCTGGTTTTCTCCACACATACCACTTAGATTGAAGGCCAAAAAGTTCAATCTTGGTCTCATTAGATCAGAGAATCCTATTTCTCATAGTCTGGGAGTCCTTCGTGTGTTTTTTGGCCAACTCTGTGTGGGCTTTCATGGGTCTTGCACTGAGGAGAGGCTTCTGTCAGGCCACTCTGCCATGAAGCCCTGATTGGTGGTGGAGGGCTGCAGTGATGGTTGACTTTCTACAACTTTCTCTCATCTTCCCTCTGCTCTGCACTGTTCTTCTTTACCTCTCTCACCAAGCCCCCCCCCCCCCCCCCCCCCCCCCCCCCCCCCCCCCCCCCCCCCCCCCCCCCCCATTGCTCAGTTTGGCTGGGCACCCAGCTCTAGGAAGAGTTCTGGACGTCCCAAACATCTTCCATTTAAGGATTATGTACGCCACTGTGCTCTTAGGAACCTTAAGTGCAGCAGAAATTCTCTTGTAACCTTGGCCAGATGTGTGCCTTGCCACAATTCTGTCTCTGAGTTCTTTGGGCAGTTCCTTCATCAGGATTCTCATTTGCTCTGACATGCACTGTTAGCTGTAAGGTCTTATATAGACAGATGTGTGCTTTTCCTAATCAAGTCCAATCAATTTAATTAAACACAACTGGACTCCTATGAAAGTGTAGAACCATCTCAAAGATGATCAGAAGAAATAGACAGCACCTGAGTTAAATATACGAGTGTCACAGCAAAGAGTCTGAATACTTATGGCCATGTGATAGTTCAGTTTTTCTTTTTTAATAAATCTCCAAGAATGTCTACATTTTTGTTTTTTGCTGTCAAAACAGGGTGCATTAATGAGGAAAAAAATAGCTTAATTAATTTTATCAAATGGCTGCTATATAAGAAAGAATGAAACATTTAACGGAGCATGAATACTTTCTGTACCCACTGTATAATCATGATAACAGTTTTGGCTTACACTATACTGTACTAGTGACTTAAAATGAGCAGAAAAACAATAGCATCAAGAACTGTTTGTGATTAAAATTTCTATCTTTAAATTTTCTGTTTCCTGATTCTACAACATATTTGGCTTTAATGGAGATAATGTGCCACATTTCTTGCTCAGTTACAATATCAAATAAATCATTTAAATGTGTGTACAGTTTAAGGGGAATTTGAGAGTATCTAATTTGAGGTATGAAATATAACATTCATAATTCTGTTATTGTGTAATTGTGTTATCATTAGTGAACTATGGTGTGTTTCTACTGTAGACCATAACAGAGTAATTATTTGTTATTCCCCCATCATGTAATGCTGCGGGATAAAGCATCAATCAGTTTATATGTCATTTGTTTCTTGAGCAAATCTGGAAATATTTTCAGAAAATTTGGCACAGTTCATCAGTGTTATATGCTGATAAAAGTTTAAGTGATAATTTTACAACCGTCCAGCCACAGGGGTGTGCTACAATAAATATAAACATGAGCACTATTATACATAATACTAGACATTGCTTTATGCTTATGTCACCTTAGCCATAGGTGTGTGAATGTGAGAGTGAATGGTAATTTATGTGATGAACTGATAACACATCCAGGGTTCAGAGTGCTGGTTGAACATCAGTAGCTGGGTTAGACTCTAGCATGTCCACAACCCTTGACACTTTCCTTGACTTTCCTTTCTGTTGATAAGGGCCACAGCCAATTTGGAGGAATCACAAAATACTTTTAGAGCTGCAGCTAAAATGCTTCTTGATTCAGTGTATGTGTGTTTGTAGAGCATTGCTTTTTTGTTTTGAGAAAGATGTAGAAAACTTGTTTCTTTTGAGTCCTTTGGAATTGGTGACTTTATTCAAAAATGTACAACTGGAAATAATTAAATCTACTTCCATGCCCATGAACAAATCACATTTCTAGAAAGGTAGGGACATTTATTAAAATACAATAAAAACTAAAATCTGGTTATTCAGTTACAGTTATTCAGATTAATTGATTGATTGTTTCAGGTTAAATATTTTATTCACCAAACTTGCTACTGTTTATTATCATGTGTTGAGGTGGTTTTGTCATCTGTAAGTGTAGTCGATCATGCTGATAGAAAGAGAAAACCACTTGATATTTTTTCAGTAAACTACTTGGAAAACTTCAGGGCCAGGGGAATATGTCATCCTCTGATGCCTCTTTTTCTCTTTTAATAGAAAATGGCATCCAAAGTAAAGGTGCATTACTATCACCTACTACAATTGAATTCTATCTCTGTTTTTCATGTTTTTAGTGGAAAATAGTCTGGTTTTAATTGACATTAAAAGAGTCTGGTTTGTATGTACTTCAGTCTGTAGCCTTCTCAGTGGCTTTATTCCTCTGTAATATGATTAGAAGTTCCTTAATTTATTATTGTAACAACTCTAATGCCAGTCTCAGAAGTTGTCACTTGTGATAAAAGAATGTATATAAGATAAGATATGACTATTTATCCCACTGTGGGGAAATTTCAGTTAACAGCAGCAGCATACAATGAGCAAGTGCAGAGAAAAAGACCACAAACTAGTGAAAAATGAAATATAAAGAGAAAAATAAGCCATTTGGTATTCGTATAAATATTTATATAAATCTAGAATTAGAATTAAAATTAAGTATTATTTACATTGCAGTTGCACATGCACATGGTACGAAGAGGGGGTTTACTGAGAACTGTCATGTAGACATGATGGATGTTCTTGGCGACTGTCTAACAAAATTCATGTCGACGAGCGGCTGAACTGGGGGAAATTGCCCGATGCGCCTCAGTCCAAAGAGCAGTCCAAGGTTCCTTTATTTTGTAGCACGAAATCTTGAGACATCCAAGCATTAAAACGTCTTGCGATTTAGTTCATTGGCGTTTAGGTAATTCATAACAGCTAAATATACTTAAAAGGACAAAACAAAAAGAGGACAGCAAAAAGTAAGCTTCGCCCCATCACCAGTGGCAGCACCAAGGGGGGGCATGGGGGGGCAAATGCCCCCCCCAGTCACAACCTTTGCCCCCCCATTTGCCCCCCCACCCAGATTTGGGCAAATCTTTGGGAAAATTCGGGCAACAAAGAAATATTAAAAATCCGTCAATGAAAGCGTACATAACACATTTTGATACACTTATAATACAACCAAGCAGACAGTCCCCCCCGCCCCCCCACCCATGCACGCATCTATAGAGGATTCTCTCAAAGGCCAGCTGGTCACTGTCCAAAGCCCCACTAGAGAAATATGTGAAAGTAGATTGTACCTGTACCTAAAAAATCATAACAGAAAGTCTGAGTTGTTCATGCTGTAGTTTTTAACAAATACCTTGAATAAATTAAGTATTACCTGATTTTACCTAAAACTGCCCTCTATATAAAGTGTAACGTGTGTGTGTGTGTGTGTATACATATATATATCTATATATATCTATATATATATATATATATATCTATATATATATATATATATATATATATATACATATAGTAAAGCGCAAAATGTTAATTTCACGCTATGCGCAAAATTTTTTTGTCTGCCCCCCCAACATTTTCTTTGCCCTCCAGTTGCCCCCCACTTTTAAAATCCTGGTGCCGCCACTGCTCATCACACATCACAAATTGCTACTGTTACCAACACCACGTGATCCAATTAAAATGCGTCATTACGTAGCTGCTACATCACCGAGCCTTTGTCTGTCTCCTATAGATGTGCTAGTATAAAGATCCTTAATGTCCAAACTCATACAACAGCTCTGTTATTCATAAAAAAACATTTTTTCTAACATACATGCACAGCACAGTCCATCGCTTGTCACCTAGACATCATTAATGTATCATCTATATACAGTAGAACTGCAATTAATGACTATTTTAATAGGCAACAGTCATCAACTACTGTAATGACTAGTCATATTATGAACTGCAAAAAAACCCAAAAACAATAATAGCAATAAAATAATGTTTTAGTGCACAGCAATTTGAATGCATAAAAAAATTTGTTCAGCAAACATTCAGTTCAATATTTAATATTCAACAAATATTGCAGCAGCAATAAAATACATTTTTCCCCTAAACAAAAGTACATTTTGTGCATAACAATTACAGTGCCTAATAAAGTTCTTTAAACAAGCAAATAAATGCTCAAGAGTTGCAAATGGCAAAGAAATAAACATTTTTCCTTAAACAAAACTGCATGACATCACTAATGGGCTGTCGACTACTAGATTAGTCATAGCTATTCACTATTTGTCAACTAGGTGACTTGTTGTTTCAGCTCTGTTTTTTGAATACTGAGTTGATATGTCACTTCAAGTATGTATTTTGATGATAACCTTGTTATATACAGTGGTAACAGTGAGTGACTTTATTGTTGTTTTTAAACAGGTGAGAAGCCTTTTCAGTGTGAATTTTGTGAGCGAAGGTTTGCCAATAGCAGCGACCGGAAGAAGCACTCACAGGTCCACACCGCTTCAAAACCCTACGACTGCAAGGCACTGGGCTGCACCAAGTCCTACACCCACCCTAGCTCCCTGCGCAAACACATGAAGGTTCACGTCAAGTCATCACCTACCTCTGAACTCCAGGACACGTATGACTCTCTCCCTCATCAACACCAACAACCTCATCAGGCTCTGCTTGAGCCACTTGACCTTAAAATGAACCGCCTCTCTCCATCTCTTGCCAGTAGAACCATTCATTTTCCTCTACTGTCCGGTCATGAGTTAGATATAAACTCAGCCAGTGAGGAAGACCATAAGCTGCTGCTACGGAGTTCTTCTCCCATGGCAGTACCTCTGGACCTTTCTCTGTCAGGCCTGAAGAACCAGCTGACCCAGCAGCAACAGAATCAACAACAGAGCACCAGGACCCCACGCCGGAGTCAGCGTTCAGTCAACCCAGCATTACCTCAGTTGTCTAATATTAAGGAGTGGTATGTTTGTACTAGGACTACAGCACCCCACTTCCCTCTGCTTCACCCAGACCACATCAAATCAGAACCTAGTGATGATGAGGAGTATGTCACGTAGGATGGCGGGACTGAATGACTTGGATGTGAGGGAAAAGACCTCCATCATGAGAAGATGCAGCTCTGTAATTTTCTGCATCAGTGGCCCTTCCAAGATAGATAAAGCTGTGATCAGATAAGAGGCTTATTTTCACCTGTTCACATGCAAAACCCAGCTCAGAGATGGTTGGTACTTGTGGACCCAGACTAAAGGCTCAATCTAAGCCAAAAGGGCCAAAAGGAATCACATCATACATATGGTGAAAATATAGTCAGTGTTAGCTAGCCACACAGAACTAACAAAAAGGAATAACACTGGGCAAATGGATAACACCTTACTGATGAGCGCTCTGCTGGCTGTTGAAGAATAGGATGAGGATGTTTGTATAATGTTGACCTTTGAGATTACTGATCAATCCAACCATTTATCTAAGACCTCCACCTACATTCAAGATTTTCAAGGGCTAAATTGACACTGATATAAACTGTTAAACAGAGCTTGTGGTAGCAGTGTACACATGGCCACACAGCAGATCCAAAACGTCAGGCACATTATGTTTGAAAAAGTATATATCTATTAAAGGACAACTTTGTTTTTTAACCTGTTTTATTTCTTATAAAAGTGAGTATTTGTTCTCTATAAATCGAGCTACTTTTGCTATCACCACCTGCATTGTAGATATTCAGAGAGACAAGGATCCACCTGAATGAGCCCTCTGCAGTGTTCAAAGTGTATATGATTTCACTCAAATCATTGTCTTGTCTGTAGTCATAAGTCAGAATGAAAGTAAACAGCTCCTATAGCCCTTTTATGACCATTATGGCTTGTGTTAGGCTTTTCCCAGTGTCTAATGGATGTTTATGCTTACATCTACATTATTAGGTTTTCATTTCAGTTTGGGTTTGGTAAACCTAATAATCTCATCCACACAAAATTTTTAGTTGTGTTCCCGTAGTAATCTCTAACATACCTGCAATGCTTATCACATGACAAGGAGAGCTGATGACACTGCCGGACACAGGAATTGTGGCAAATCACTTGAATAGCATATTTCTTCAGCGGTATCATGACAAAAAAGTATCATGATTTTAACTGCACAACAGCTACAGGAAGAAATGTCCAGGACAGAGCCACTTATAATTTGTCATCTGAGTTGAGTTAATTAGGTTGTGGTCAAGGCTGATTTGTTTTCTTGGCAAAAGGTGACAAATCAGGGAAGATGACATAGTTGCTGATAACACTGGTATACAACCAAAATGCCTCCAGAATGAGTACTGAAACTTCACCAAATTCTGGTCACTAATAAAGGAAAAAAAACTGTTAAAACTGCTTGTTGGCTATAGTTTTCAAAATCAAAATTTAATGAGTAGTTTGGTAGTACTCAAAAGGCATGTTTATCTGTATTCCACCAGTTCTACTTCAAAACTGTGTACTCATACAGATGTTCATTAGCGACACATTGATTCTTCACATTTCTTCTAGTGTAAGATTTACGAATCTATTATATTAATAGACATAAGCACTGTATCATATATCTTGTAAAGATGAGCCAACCACTACTTTTGTCACTTGTTTTCTAATTCATTTTATCAAACTATGTAAGATTTGGCACATTTTATCTTTGAAGTGGTAATTTCCAAAAATGGTAGACCAGTGTAAGACCCGGTCAGGCTTTTTTAAGTACCCTGAAACACTGGAGTAGTGTAGGCACTAGGTGGAATCAGAACAAAAATCATACAACAAAACAAAAAATACATATAGTGAGAAAGTTTATGTACATCTGGTCAGATCCAAGACACTCCTTCCAACACTTTTCCTCAAAGCCACAGCTGTTCCTTTAGCCAGCCGTCTGGTGCAGGCATCCAGGTAAGGCTTTTACGGGCTGCAGATATCCACTGTTAAATGTAGGTGCTATATTGTATGAGCCCTGGAAGGTAGACAATGGCCTCAATAGCCAATCCAGAGGACTAATAAATATAAATGCATGGTGCTGCTGCTGGCAGGCGTTCTGAGACACTTAATACAGATTCATCATAAATGTAGTTAAGATTTCCTGTATTTTTCCTGTTGTCACAAGCCGTAATATCTGCTGTGACAGAAATATATTTTTTGAGTGAAATCATGTTGAATTTGAGTGCTTGGGTCATTATAATTTTCCTTGAATTCCTAATATGTAGGGAATGATAGCAAAGTTGACATGACCTATAAAACCACTTCTATGGGAAATACAATATGGAAAAAAATTTGCTGATCCTTGAAGGCCTCAGTATACTTTAAATGAAGACTATGTCAAAAGGAATGTGTGTCTGTGGCTGTTCAGAATGGCCAGAAATGGGGCTGGGGTCTGTAGTCATCAGAGACTGATGTAAAGAATACCAAACCAGTTGTGCACACACTTCAGTTTATACTACAGTTATTATTGCACACCTGCCTAAAGTGGACCTGACCAGTTATAACATGTTAGGCAATCTAAAAAGCACTTTGTTTGAAGCATGCTGAAGCCTTTACTAACAACCAATAGGTCATAATGTGTTCAGAAGCGTTTAGTGACCATGTTTAATCCAGCCCAGCAGCCAGTTGAAACACTGCAGAGTGTGATTCTTCTTTGTACTGATCATTAAGTGTTTTCTTAATGGAATAGTTCAGCATTTTGGGACATATGCTCATTCACCAAGTGTGACATTACTGATACCAAGTTCATAAGTGTATGGTGAATATGAAGCTGATACAAGAGGCTGGTTCAGTTGGAAAATAATTTGACTTGAATCAAAAGAACCCACTTTGCCAAGGGACACTGCATCATATCTCATTTGAGTCAGATATTTTAGCTTCTTTGTCAGATCATTTCTCAGTTTGCATCTGGGATTTTCCTGCTGCTTTGCAGTGGGAAAGTCAAGGTGATCATTGAAGGACTTAGCGTAATTAATTCAGCATACTGTACCTATTTTGGTAAGCAGATCCTTTTTTTTAATCTGCTGCTATTTTGTTATGCTCAGCGAAGAGGCCGCTGGTCGCTTTGTATTTCAGTAAAATATGAGCATGGTATCAAACTTCTTATGTCACGTGGGGTTAAAAAGCATGTCCCACAATGTCACACTATTCCTTTAACATCTTTAACCTTATGGACCTTGCAGGTGAATCACCTGTATCAGTTTACAACCTACTTATATTTTAATAAAGACCCTAGGGTTACAGGAGTTTTCATGTTATATTAGGTCTGTCACTTTTATTCAACATTCAAGGCTACCTTTTGAATGTGGGCAAAAATGTAATATTAAATTCATATAAATGTGTCTGAATAAAACATTTTATTGTTTAAAAACAACAGACCATGGTATGTAATCCAGCTGAGTTGTTTGTGAAATGCATTACAATGTTTTGTCTTGACTTATTTGTTACCCTGTTGTTCAAACAATCCAAGTTTATTCTTTTACATTCAAGGGTTCTTCAAGTTGTGCTGAAGAGAAGATCAACATGCCAAATCACTGAGAAGTATTACAGCATACTTTCAACCTTGCAAATAAAGGTTAAAGGTTAAGTCACTTTATTATCCCTGCAGGGAAATTCAGTCTTTGTATTTTCAGGGTTCCTGCAGGGTCTTAAAAAGTCTTAAAAGTATTGAATTTACAAATCTGCTTTTAATACCTTAAAAAGCCTTTAAAAGTATTCAATTTGATATGGTAGGTCTTAAGTTATGTTGCCATAAATGTATTCTCTGTGCTGTGTTTAAATGTGTTGTTAAAAGTCCAAGCTGCAAAGAATGTATTGTTAGTCTACTTAGTTCCACTTGTTCCAACCTGTCAATTTATACTGAAATTAGGAACCGATTACTGCTAACTTTGCAGTCTTTGGTGAGAAATGACTTGGAACGGAGGGAATCAAGGCTTTGGGGTAAATAAGTAAATTTTTCTAAATTCTAGAAGTCACAAATTTTTGCCACGATGGCGATGAAATGGGCATTAAATTCTGCTCTAAATAGTCTTAAAAAGGTCTTAAAAAGTCTTGAATTTAAATTGTAGAAACCTGTAGGAACCCTGATTTTACCCATCCACTTTAGCAATTAGCATTAGCGCAATAATTAATAGATTTCTTGCTCAAATCAATTTTTTTGTGTGGCTGTTCACATTATTTTTAATTCAGTAGATATCAGACTCCAATGTGAACTGACTTACATGCACAACAGCAGTGTTTAGATGATGTCCTTCAGTAAAAGTACTAATCCACACTGAAAATACTTAAGTATCAGTAGAAGTTCTGCATTCAGAACTTTATTTTTATATAACAGCATTTAAGTAGTACTAAGTAGTGATTGTGCAGTAAAATGGATCCTGTCAGTGTTTTACTGTTACTTACACAGGATGTTTTTGCCTCATGTTTGTCCCATATTCATGTGTATGTTGTATTTTTATTGCTGTGTATGTTTAAGGTTGAGTTCATTTTATGACTTTATGTGAGTGACTTTCTCCATTGCAGAGATATGACAAATATTGAATCTAGAGTGACGTAAAAGTTGCCTGAGGTCAATCAGGTCATATTGCAAAAAAACAGTATTTGATTTAGGACTATTACAAGTGGCCTGGATGGGATCATTACCGGAAAAAAAAAAAAAAAAAAAAAAAAAAAAAAAAAATATATATATATATATATATATATATATATATATATATATATACAGTACAGGCCAAAAGTTTGGACACACCTCATTCTTTGCATTTTCTTTATTTTCATGACTATTTACATTGTAGATTCTCACTGAAGGCATCAAAACTATGAATGAACACATGTGGAATTATGTACTTAACAAAAAAGTGTGAAATAACTGAAAACATCTCTTATATTCTAGTTTCTTCAAAGTAGCCACCCTTAGCTCTGATGACTGTTTTGCACACTCTTGGCATTCTCTTGATGAGCTTCAAGAGGTAGTCACCTGAAATGGTTTCCTAACAGTCTTGAAGAAGTTCCCAGAGATGCTTAGCACTTGTTGGTCCTTTTGCCTTCACTCTGCGGTCCAGCTCACCCCAAACCATCTCGACTGGGTTCAGGTCCGGTGACTGTGGAGGCCAGGTCATCTGGCGCAGCACTCCATCACTCTCCTTCTTGGTCAAATATCCCTCACACAGCCTGGAGGTGTGTTTGGGGTCATTGTCCTGTTGAAACATAAATGATGGTCCAACTAAACGCAAACCGGATGGAATGGCATGTCACTTCAGGATGCTGTGGTAGCCATTCTGATTCAGGTTGCCTTCAATCTTGAATAAATCCCCAACAGCGTCACCAGCAAAGCACCCCCACACCATCACACCTCCCCCTCCATGCTTCACGGTGGGAACCAGGCATGTAGCATCCATCCGTTCACCTTTTCTGCGTCGCACAAAGACACGGCGGTTGGATCCAAAGATCTCCAATTTGGACTCATCAGACCAAAGCACAGATTTCCACTGGTCTAATGTCCATTCCTTGGGTTTCTTGGCCCAAATAAATCTCTTCTGTTTGTTGCCTCTCCTGAGCAGTGGTTTCCTAGCAGCTATTTGACCATGAAGGCCTGATTCACGCAGTCTCCTCTTAACAGTTGTTGTAGAGATGTGTCTGCTGCTAGAGCTCTGTGTGGTATTCATCTGGTCTCTAATCTGAGCTGCTGTTAATTTGCGATTTCTGAGGCTGGTGACTCAGATGAACTTATCTTCAGCATCAGAGGTGACTCTTGGTCTTCCTTTCCTGGGGCGGTCCTCATGTGAGCCAGTTTTGTTGGAGCGCTTGATGGTTTTTGCGACTGCACTTGGGGACACATTCAAAGTTTTTGAAATTTTCTAGACTGACTGACCTTCATTTCTTAAAGTAATGATGGCCACTCGTTTGTCTTTACTTAGCTGATTGGTTCTCGCCATAATATGCATTCTAACAGTTGTCCAATAGGGCTGTCAGCTGTGCATCAACCTGACTTCTGCACAACACAACTGATGGTCCCAACCCCATCAATAAGGTAAGAAATTCCACTAAGTAACCCTGACAAGGCACAGCTATGAAGTGAAAACCATTTCAGGTGACTACCTCTTGATGCTCATCAAGAGAATGCCAAGGGTGTGCAAGGCAGTCATCAGAGCTAAGGGTGGCTACTTTGAAGAAACTAGAATATAAGAGATGTTTTCAGTTATTTCACACTTTTTTGTTAAGTACATAATTCCACATGTGTTCATTCATAGTTTTGATGCCTTCAGTGAGAATCTACAATGTAAATAGTCATGAAAATAAAGAAAATGCGAAGAATGAGAAGGTGTGTCCAAACTTTTGGCCTGTACTGTATAAATACATATATATATATATATATATATATATATATATATATATATATATATATATATATATATATATATATACATACATAATATGAGCGCACTTGAAAATCCTCAGCCTGACTTATCAGGTGTGTAGTGCCCCCAGTGGCCTGACTTACCAGTGCATGCCAATGTTTTTGGACAGATGGATGGACGGTTGGACGGACAGACAACCAACTGATGACTATACCCTGTGGCCAGTGTGGCTGAGGGCAACAAACAGAACATTGTCAGTTCTACAACAAATCTACACATTCCTAGAAGTAAAAATGCAAATATAGCATATCTAGGACAGTTTCCTTCTATCAGCTAATGCACCCATTAAAATTGGCATCTTGGCATCAAGTATTTTGTCCAATCTAAGAATTCTGTGTGTCGGTGAATCATAATGAGATACAAATATGTATAACATTGTTTAAAAAAAAAAAAAGAAAAAAAAAGCCTATTGTTGAAGTCACGAGAGAGCAGAGAGATTTATTAAAAACTAATGCGTGCCATTGTACATGATGCATTTGTGAGTAGCTCATGTTAAAATAAAAAGAAAGCCTACATGAACCAGATCAGCTAAATTTACACTGATCCAGCATTTAAACATGTCTATGTTCCGAGAATCTGGTTAAATCTTACTCAAGTCTTGAGAATAAATACATGAATATGACTGAGCTCTAACACAATGATAATCTGTGCTTGGCCAGGAAACTTTGCAGCCCTGAAGGTCAAACTTAAAACAGGTTGTCCCTCACAGTTTGGATGTATATTTAAGATAATAATTTTCTCTAAAATTTTTTGGGTTTGTCCAAAGCACACATTCTGAAAAACATCTTTTATATTTAACCACCAAAAGTAGGTCAAACCCTGACCATCCTTGAAACCTGAACTGGAAAAAAGTTATCCTTTTAAGTGGTCCCTCTAAGTAACGTTCAAACCAATCCTCACCATGATGAGATAACACACGATACGATATGATACAATACGATACAGTACGATAAGACTTTATTGATCCCACCATGGGGAAGTTGCAGTGTTTATAGCAGCAAAAACACAGAAAACAATGTGCAGAAAGACAGGCAGGAACATTCAAGAGTAATATCAAAATATCAAGTTCAGGGTGTCTTTATTAGTCTCCCTTGGGAAAAATTTCTTTTGGACAACAACAATAACAATAACAAAAAATCCAGAATAAAAAATAAAAAAGTGAAATAAAAGTGAAATGCATTATCACATTGGTTAAGAATGAAAGTGCAATATGCAAATTCAGCATTATGTATAAAAATAATAGACCAGAACACACCTCTGTTACAGGCATGGTTATCACAGGGAATCTACTATTTATGTTACTTGTTCAGTACACACATACAAATTATTTACATGTTTATGATATAGTTGCACATGTTGTTGGTATTGATGTGATATGGGAGCTTTACTGTGAAATAATCTGATGGCTATGAGGAGGAATGACCTTCGGTTTTGCTCCATCTCGGTCTACATGCATTCTACAAACTCCACACTGCCTGGAGGAGACCTAGAAATGATCAGAGAATATTACAGAGAATCACAGTTGTTCAAATCTTGATGCCAGGTCTGAACAGAGCCTCTGTCTTTCTGCTGCAGTTCAGCTGGTGCTGAGGTGCAGTATTTGAGGATACCCTCAATGTGCCAGTGGGTATACCTTCTCTAAAACTATGAGATAGTAAAACTGATGGTGCTAACAGTGTATTACAAATTCTCTGACAGTTAGACACCCACATATGACCATTAGTGATGCACGTTCTCTGTTGCCTTGCTTGATGTCAGCAACCAGTTATTTGGTCTTACTGGTACTGAGAGATAGACTGTTGTCTGACAACCACCTCACCAGGCACTGGACCTGCTCTCTGTTTGCAGTAGCGTTATCAGAGCCCATCCCAATCATTCTTTAATCATAGGCATACTTGGTAACACTATTTGGATTGTGGATATGAGCTCTAGTCATAGGTGTCAGAGTCACTTATAGGGAGAATAGTAGTGGGCTTGGAACACAGCCTTGGTGAGGGGGCAGCACTTACCATTGTCCAAGAGCAAGCGAAACAACCCAGATAACTTTCAAGATAGCTGCTATGGAAGAATATTCCCAAATTTCTGTATCCAAAGACACCAATGGATCCATTGTTCACCCATGGGCAAACCTAATTATTATTTATTTATTTATTTATTTATTATTAAATAAATAAACATATTTGTTTGAAGCTGGGAATCAAATTCCTGGGTTGCAAACTCATTTACTTTTGGCTGAAATGCCTCAGTTCAACATTAGTTTTGTGAATTTTCTAATAGAATAACCTGAAACACATGGTTTCCATCACTAAGGGTTCCACTAGAGTCTACGTTCACGCAGAGGTGGCATGCAGCAGCACTCTAAGACGTAATGAGGGTATTTAAAATTAAGGTGTGTCCTACCTGACTATGATTGGGCAGGAATAAAGATTTTCACTAAAACTACTACTAATCCACCACTATGAAGACTGAGACAAACAGATTCTTTCAAAGCATTAAATGCAACAGGACTTTTAAAAATGGCTTAACTTTAAATAAAGAAAACTCTGGTTGGTTAATTTTTCAGAATGAAAAAAGCTCCTCTCTGCTTTGTTCGATACATACCTTGAAGCTGGCCTATTCAGATAAAAACAGCTACATTTTCATGCAAAAGTATAAAAGTGTGTTTCATACTATGATGACATATTTTTATCACCCTTTATGTTTTTCCACTTTTTTTTTTTTTTTTTTTTTTTTAAATATATAGGTAAAAATTCTGAGGCATATGTTATGACATAGGTTTTTCAGTGTTAATATGACATCTGAATATTAAAGCAGCGTATAACTTTCATCACAAATTTTTTTTCAAATTTGTTAAACCCGAGTGATAGCCTAATTCTGACTAATCCATTAGTCTTTTCGTGCTCACGCGCCTGAACGCCTTCCCTCCGGTGAACAACTTGGAAGTTTATTCCATCATAAACACAGTCCACCTTTTTACATAACAAACCAAAACTTCACTCGGGCCTTTTCAGAAATTTTGTAGCGAAGTGCATTGTTGGAGTGGGAATTCCACACAGCAGCAGTTTTGCTGTCTCTTCGCGAATACTGAACTCAAATGTTGCCTTTACCTCCATCCACCGACTATACTCATTCTTTAAAATAACCCTGGTGGACTGTATAATTTTACGTTGTAGTGATGTGGCTCTTTTCTTGCTGAATTTGTGAGAAGCTGCTTTTGCGTCCCACAATGCATTTCGCAACAAAATTTCCGTGTTTATGATGGAGTCATCTTTGAAGTTTTTCACCGTGAGGGATGTGATTCAGGTGTATAAGCACAGAAAGACTAATGGATTAATGATAATTAGGATATCACTCAGGTTTCTCTCTTTTTTTTTTTTTTTTTTTTTTTTTTAAATTTCTGATGAAAGTCATACGCTGCTTTAATATGTAAATACAAAATGCCCAGGTCATTGTTTTGAATGAAGTTGAGGGGAGGAAAAAGAGGAAAAAGGGTGGGAGTGACGCCCCTCTGTCTCCACCAATCCCGTAGATCCAAACGTGAAACGTCATTACGTCAGACGGATTGACCCGAGGAAGTTTGGCAATATGGCGTCGCACGGTTTGTCTCCATCACTGAATAGACTGCTGTTAGCCCTAAAGGTGAGCTAACTTGCGTATTTACAGAGAGGGTTCAGTCATGGGTTTACTACAAAACGTCTAAAGTCACTGGCTTACCTTAGAACCAAACCAGTATAACATCTGGTGTCACATTACATGCTAAATGTCCCGGGTAGAAAAGTCCTAAGCGTTCTTGCATTGAAGGTACTCAACGTATGGAGCTGCTTTATGAGATACTTAGAATCACTGACATTTTCTGATCTCAGGTCACCTGTCGTCTAAAATTGTTTTCTTGTTTGATGCCATCAAGGGACATCGAGGGCAAAAGTTGGAATGTGAAAATTTGGATTCTGTAAGAATAATCCTGTCACTTTGGGACTGTTTCTGTCGGTTTTCCCTTGTGCTTCCACTGTAAACGTGTTACCTTAAAAAAATTTTTTTTTTTACCTTTGGAACAGGGGCTGTGATGGCTGCCTCCTTTTGTATATGTTTAGAATATAAAAAGAGTATTCAGCCGGTTTTTGCTGTAGCATTTACATCGAACATTCAATGCTTAAAGGTCACCTTTAAATGTATATGCTTTTATTTATAAATATATATGCTTATATATAAGCATATACTACATGTATATATTTTCCGTTTTTGTGCTTATGTATATATGTTTTGTATGTATTTTACAGTATGCAACATTCCAGCCTAGATGTTGTGCAGTACACAAGGCTCATTATAGCACAGTCTATAATGGCAATGAAAAGGTAATGAACAAAATTTTCACCAGATAAAGAGAAACACTTCTTGCTGTTCCAGTGTAGCCAGTTCCAGCCATCTTGTTTTAGTTCATAACTCCTTTTTGAAAATATGGTTTCAATGCAGTACTATGTATTCAGTGATTTCCAGTACACTGTGGCTGTAACAATCTCAGTAAATTCAAGTACACTGACAATTTGAAATGATAAATGGCATATCTATTATTATAATTTATTTATTTATTATTTTTACATTATTATAATTTTTACAATGGCAATATCTTGGTAGTTGCCTTGAATAGAAAGAAGTAGTCTAAACTTAGTGTTAATTCATGTTAATTCAATGTTAATCATAAATGTAAAAAACAGGTGAGGACAGGGATGTGTGATGTTTTTTGATTTAGCTTTTTTTAGTCTATTTGAAGAAATTATGCAAGTCAAGAAATTTAGGGATAGAACATATGAAAGGGATTCATGTATGATTTATAATTTGTAGTACAGGGTTTTTATAGTAATGAAAAGCTGGAAAATTATGGAGTTCAAAAATGTCAATTACCACGTGGAGTTTTGGAAACCTAAATATAGCCAGCACATGCAATTTGGAGCATGTGTGATTCAGTTAATATGTCAATAGTTGGTAGTAGTCAGGTAATATGTTATTTTTAATATGTTATTAGGTTTTTTAGTACGGACTGAGATGAAGCCTGAAACGCTGCTTACAGGCTAAGCCAGTGTATTTCAACCTTGAGGTTGGGATCCCATGTAAGGTCGCCTGGAATTTAAATAGGGTCACCTGAAATTTCTAGTAATAAAAAACAAAACAGAACAACAATTTACTAATAAAAAAATATGGTGAGTTGAGAGAGACAATCACAATACATAAAAGACATGATAAACTCTGAAGCTGAAACTGAAGCACAGTGGTACTGTTTATCTTTCAAATGTTCATTGAAGCCAGTTTAAGGTACTGCAGCTCTTTCATAATTCATAGTTTGAGTTTTGTTTGTTCAGTATTAATTTGAAGCCTTGTAAATACAAGCTGGACTGACTGTACATATCCTGACCAAGGATATGTACCTCCATCTGCCTCCATCCATAATAATATACATTATATAGCCTAAGTGTCATCTAAAATTAACATTTATTTGCAACATAGTACAGCAATCTATTACATGATCAAAAACAAATTAATTTTTCACAAAAAAAGTGTCTTCATTTTGAATGTCTGGGGTCGCCACAAATTTGTGATGGTAAAATGGGGTCATGGGTAAAAACGGTTGGGAGTCACTGGGCTAAGCAGTTGAACATACATGTTAGTATAATAATTAAGTTTGGCTATGATATACTTAACTAAATTTTTACATGCACATGGAAACATTTCAAAGTGTGTATGCTCATGCAAACGTACCTCACAGTAATGAAAAAGTTACTGGTAAAAATGTGTGTGTACTTTGTGTAAAGATGGTGATAAACTTGTAATCTTTGTGTTTTGTTTTTCCACAGACCTTTGATAAGATCCTGATTGCAAACAGAGGAGAGATTGCTTGTAGGGTAAGACTTTCAGAATCACATCAAAACATGATCTTTTAAAAGCAGCAGTAGCAATATCATGAAGAAACATGTTTGTTCTTGTATGCCATTTAACCAGCTGGATTTGTTGACTATGTGGCAGTGTCTCCAGTTCTTGAATCCATGGTTTAATTACGTGTTCTAAAATTTTGAATCATTAGGAGTCAGATTTGTTTTAAAAAAAAACTTGTGGTGATTGAATAAAGTGTCAAGGTTTTGTTTCACTTGCAGAGATTTTTAATGAATTTGTGTGACTCCTGGAGTGACTGAATAAAAAAAATGATTTTAATTCTGTTTCTGAGCTTTGCTCTTGCTAATGCTGCTCTGTCTTTCATTCATTCTTGCTGCTCAACAACCACTACTTTCTCAGCTTTTCCAACTGTTTGCATGGTTTTAATCATTAACTCAAAAATCTCACATACATCTTTGAAGTGTGTGTTGTTTATCATGAGGATAAATGGATAATGACACAGTAGATGCTATGTTAATTTTGTTAAAAGTTCAGTAAAATCACATTAAGTCATAACATTGTAACTAATAGTAAATGATGCTGGTAGTGACTTAGGTGGTGAAATACGTAGAAAATAACACTTCTCTTCTACATTGTGTTTCCATCAGGTGATCAAGACATGTAAGAAAATGGGCATCCAGACTGTAGCAGTTCACAGTGATGTGGACTCCAGTGCTGTGAGTCTCTCTCCTAGTTTTGGTTTGATGTTGTGTAAAGCCAGAGATATGATGGATTTGAAAACCCCCTTTGGGCCGTGTGTGATCTAGTATGTTTTTGCAACTGTTTCACTTGTTTTTAATTTATATTTTTGTCATTGTACACTGTACAGTAGCAGTTCAAATATTTAAGTGAACGGATAATCTCACCTCTCTGTTACACAATCCATTGATGTCCCAAGTGATTGACAGACGGCGTTAGAGCCAATCACACATCAATATATACATATCTTCACCTCGTACTTTGTTATTGGATCAGTCCTATGTATATCAACTTGTGCAACATAATTGGTTGAATCCCTTGTCTGTCAACTTTTACCAACCAACAGGTACTTTGGAATCACTAAGACCCGACATATAACAGTTTTATCTGGAGAGGTATGGAGAGAGACAGGAGAGAAATACTGTAAACCTGTCGAAAATACAACGTCACCCTTTGTGTGCAGCTGGCCCAGAATTGTTTCACTGCACGGCATAAATAAAAAAAGGGAAAAAATTAATATGTAAACACTGTAAATAATAATATATAATATAATGCTCCTTTGTCATTTGCACACATGTAATGAATCTTGACATGTAATATGAAGTCATTATTTGGCCTCATTTATCTCACATTTGAGATATCTGGTGAAAGTTGAATGACAGACAACATTTTTGCTCAAAATTAGTATTACAAAATTTAATTTTAACCATATTTTCTACACTTGCCTATTTTATTAATATGTTCCATGCTTTTTACAAGCTAAGACTTTGGTTAACGTATTTCAACACCAGATCACCTGGGGCCTCATGTCCAAAGGGTGTGTACACCCAAAAACGAGGCATACGCCCTTTTCCACGCTCACGTTCAGATGTACAAAGACTGAAATGACTGTGGAAATGTGCAGTTCTCCATGCCAAGTCCATGGCTGGCATACGCACATTTCTAGTGCTTTTGAACTGTTGGCCACACTTAGAGGTGATGCTGGGAAACTGTTAATAATATGAAAAAGGTAATTCCTCAGAGTGATGTGCACATCAGAAATACACAGATGAACAATTAACACACCGGAATGCCATCCTACTGCCAGAGCAGCACATCCCCCACCAGACCAACTCTGGATCCATCAATGCCAATCCTGCCATCTGAACAGGATGTGATTTCAACCACATAAAGAGACAAGGACACAACATTCACTTGTTGATAAATGCATTTAATGTAGTGTTAATGTTTGTAAGAACATTTATAAGTCAGCCAAGGCGCTCATTGACGCTGCCGATTGCCCTCATGATGTCGTCTTGTGACTCGGGGGAGCACTAGTGAGGACACTGCCTTTGGACAGGCATCAGCAGCTGGCTGTGGCAGACCGGAGGAATCCGGTGGTCTGTGACATGAGGCTGGGACAGTATCTCACTGTCTTCTCTTGCCTCATTGTCTTTAGGGAAATGATAATTTGAGTAATTAAACATGAGTCTTTGATTTCCTCTTTGATATCCTGGCATGATTATGCATGAACCTTTATTTTGTTTGGCTGTGATCAGACTATAGTAAGACCCATAGAATGAACAAATGTGTGAGTTACACAAATACAAAATATATATTTATCTTGGAGGTGATCTGAGTCACCCACATGTTCTCAGCTCAAAAAGGCTGAGTTCATCCTCTTCTCTCCTTCCGCCTGTTTTGGCCTCCGCTTCATGTCCACCTTGACGCAATCTAATCATGCAGAGAGTGGAATCCCATAGGGAATCCCACCTGCAGGCCCTGTTTATACTAATTTGCATATTTAAATGGGGCATGGAGAGGGAGGAGTCTGGTACTCCAACTTATGCTGTCAATTCCAAGCTGATTGGGATGTACAAAGGAAATGTACTTGGATTCAGGCGTACGCTCAGTTTTGTACATCAGGGGTTTTTTTGCGTACAGAGTTTTCTGGATTTAAGCATACGGCAGGTTTTAGTATGAAATCCATGCAAGTTTTTGTACATGAGTCCATATGTGTGAAGGTGTGTTTTCACAAGAGTTTTGAACATTTCCAAAAGTCAGAATTCTGATTTTCAGCATTTGGGAGGAATTATCTCTTTCTACAGTGCCCTAGGACAAAAAATAGCCCTCTGTTTACATAAAGCTTAGATTTTGATACACTCCTGATCCAAATTTTAAGACCAGTTGAAAAATTGCAAAAATTCACATTTTGCACAGTTGGATCTTAAGAAGGTTCTAAGTAGAATTTCAAAATGCAAAAAGAAGAAATGGGAATAACACAAAAAAAAATTTGAGGAAGCAATTTATTGAAAACAACAATTAAACTGAAAAAGGCTGTTCATCAGCTGATCAAAATTTTAAGATCACAGCTCAAAAAAACCCAACCCCCCCCTAAAATAGAAATAAAAGTTTCAAAAAAGGATTTAGCAATGAGTAGCTCCATTGTTCTTGTTAATCACTCAAAAAACTCGAACAGACAGAGTGATGTTACTCCCCTTTTCTCAGTCCTTTGTCAGGCGGGTATTGTGAACTGCAGCGTTGTCCTGTTTTTAAACCCAGTCATTACCACAGACCAAGGCCCACAGTCATGAGGGATACCCCCTGCAACATCTTCACATGCCAGCTTTTGGTTGACTCCCCAGCACAACCTGAAGCTATATTGTTCCACTGAATGAAAAAGCACCCCAGATCATGATGGTGCCCCCACCACTGTACCGCCTAGAAAACATCTCCAGTGGGATCTCCTTGTCATGCCAGTAACATTGGAAGCCCTCAGGAACGTCAAGGTTACATTTTTTCTCATGAGAGAATAAAACTTTCTTTCACCTTTCAGTATCCTATGTTTGGTGTCCTCTTGCAAAGTGCAAAAGGGCAATTTTGTGACCCTGAAGGAGACGAGGTCTTTGAACATGTTTTTTGTTCTTCAAGCCCTTCTCTGGCAGATGCCGTCTGATGGTTATTGGGCTGCAGTTGGCACCAGTAACTGCCTTAATGTGGGTCAAGGATTGTCCTGTGTCTTGACGGACAGCCAATCGGATCTTCCGGGTTAGTGCCGGTGAATTTTTCTTGGGTCTACCACTTGACTTTTTTGTTCCATAACCCTCAGGATCTTTGAAGAAACTCAAAATGACTGTCTTACTGCGTCCAACCTCAGCAGCGATGGCGCATTTTGAGATCACAGACACTTTTTGCCTTTGCCATCAGGAGATCATGACAGTGCGAATACCTGACAGAAAATGACATTGAATCCATATTTTTGCACAAATTTTGGCTTTTAAAGGCTGTGGTCTTAAACTTTTGATCAGCTGATGAACAGCCTATTTCAGTTTAATTGTTGTTTTCAATAAATTGCATTTTGAAACTCTTAGAACAGAATAATACTGGTCCCAAATGATGTGAAATGTTTTTTTTTTTCTTTTAATGACTGACTAGTGGCCAGTGCTGTTGTTTTCTGCTCATTCCTCTGCAGTGATGTAACATGAAATACACTCCACAACAACTTGATTAATGAGTTTTTTGTGTGCATTTGCAGGTCCATGTAAAGATGGCTGATGAGGCAGTGTGTGTTGGTCCTGCTCCCACTAGTAAAAGCTACCTGAACATGGACGCCATCATGGATGCCATCAGATCAACTGGAGCACAAGCGGTATGTATATATACAACTTAAATTGACAAGTGTTAAATTCAGTAAATTCTCTGCCATAGAATTATTTAATGCATATTTGAAATTTGGCACCACAACATGTTATTTATTTATTCATTTACTTTAAAAATGTCACTTGCTTTTGAGGTGTGTGTGTGGGGTTTTTGGTTGGTTTTTTTGCATACAGACTGAGGCCATTTTCACACTGTGTTCCCAAGTCTGTATTCAAGTCTGTTGGACCCCTAAGTCCACTTTATTTTATGAGTGTGAATGCAAACATTCCATGTGCAAGTACCAGCTCAGAAGGTAGTCCTGGGTACAGACTGCGTGGACTCCACTATGGTACGTTGCAGTGTGAAAGCGATTCGTGCCCAAGAACAGATGTGACCTAATCACCAATCCAACAGCGGAAGTGACTTAATCACCACAAGACCATAGACGGTGCTCCTGTTGTCTCCTGAAAAAGCCTTGGATCCACGCGACACAGGTTCGCCTTACCGACCGAACCACTCGGTGATATATCAGAGACAACGAAGGTCACTCTTCTTCACTTTGCCTCAAACAGGCTAACAGAAAGAAAAGTATCAGCTGTCTGGCCACCATTGTAGACCAGACAGAACAGTCGCTCGGGTGATGACATAAGGGTTTGTCTTCTTCTGACTTCCACATTTGTTGGGTAGCGACAGAATTCCTTCCACACCGCCACCTACTGTTTCAGCCCTGTAACACCCACTTGTACTCGGGCACAGGCCACCGTATGTACTTGTGAATGCAACATCTGCGGGAAAGGTGTGAGTGTATCGAGGTATGGTGAAGATCTGGATACCCGGTGTGAAAACAGCCTAAATGTGCAAAGAACAAATGGACAAAATGACCTGATAAGGAGACCAAATCATTCCTTTTTCTGCAGGGAAAAAATGGCCATAAGCCATCTGAAACAGTAATGAAAAACGGAATGTGCTGCTTCTTCTACACTGTTTATTAAAGACATGAATAACACACCCTACAGCACCACTTGCTGGTGACTGAATACAGCATCGTTTATTTCCTCCAAAGCAGTTTATGGAAACATATTTTTCTTTTTTTTTTTTTTTTTTTTTTCAAAATTCACTTGATTTTATGTAAAAACAGCTATTGACTCATATTTGATACATATGCGCATTAAGATAGCTCAGAAAGTTTCACAAATTTTGATCTTTTTAGACTGATGTGACACTAAGAATTGAATTAGATCTGGATTTAGTTCGAGACAGTGTCAGAGGCCTGACTCAGTTGAGTTGTTTGAAAACATCACATTTCCTGTGACTTACGCTGTTCTCGCTGTCATGATAAAAAGTACATCCAACTTGCTTATGAATGAAAAGATCAGATTTGGATAAATTTTTCTTGCAATGTTGAATATGACCTTTAAAAGCTTTTGGTGACGTGTTTGGGTTTAGTTGGACAACAAACTGAAGAGCGATCTCACATCAAAGTTTTCAGAAAAAACAAGTATAGGTTCGAAAATACCTTAAAAGTATTGTGTACTGCTATCTCACAGCAAATACTGTATAATGTATATGATAATATTAGTGTCCTGGACATAGCGCTAAACTAAACCGTATTGCATATATTTTATCAGACACTAAAAAATTCCTTTCATGTTAACACAAAAGTTTAATGCCTATGGAATAAAACTCATTAGTGTGCAGTACACAAGTATGTCATCTATATGCAATATGTCAGGAATGGTTTGACAGAATGGAACATTTTCCACTTGGAATTAGGGAGGATCTGAAAAAATTTTGGTTGGCTAAGGTTGTTGTGATCTAAAGTCTGTCCATTCTTATGAGTGCAGTATCTCAGGAATGCAGATATTTCATCAAATTTGGCCTGAGGTCAAGTCATGGCCAAAAAAAACATGTGCTACTTGTCTGATGAAACTGACATTTCTTGCTTTATGAAGTTGCTGTGTGTAAATATGCCAAAACAACCGAAAAGTAATTAAAAAAAATTTCTACCATAATATGCAATTATGCAATGTGCCAAGGTATAAGCATTGGTACCAGTATTGCAAATGTTTGAACCATATGTAGTCCTAAGTAATACTGAGTGTTAATAATCACTGTTAGTTCTTGTAATTTCAAAACTATACCTTTGAAAGTATCCAAATTAACTTATTCTGTTCCTTAAAGGTTCATCCTGGCTATGGGTTTCTCTCTGAAAACAAAGAGTTTGCAAAGCGGCTTGTAAGTAATGCTCATAATTTGTGTACAGATGTACTGTCATTTCTTACTATGATTGATTGAAGTTACATTACATGTCTGTTCTGTTTGGAACCTGATCTTCTCTCATTACCCTGAGCTAACGTACTAATGAATAACAATGAATGAATTAGCTCTCTTAGCAGTTTTAGTATTTGTGTGTTTATCTGTATAGCGTTAAAGCCACAGAAGTACTGCAAAATGGTTATAACACACATAGTGGAACTGTATTTCTACAGTATCATGGATTGTAATATGTTATGATCTCTGTTGCTCAAAGTTTATTGATAGTTGTTAGACCGCAGTTACAATGCAGTACAATATTGTTTGAGCATTATGGGGGAAAAAGGAGGACATGCAAACGAGGCTTCCTATGTTATGAGGCTAATGGAACTAGTTTTATAGTTATGCTGTGTTACCATACATTACTATACATTTATTCTAAACTTCATGGTATTGTCATTGTTTGTTGTTAGGCAGCAGAAGGAGTGACATTTATTGGTCCGGACACTCATGCTATCCAGGCAATGGGAGATAAAATTGAGAGCAAGCTAATTGCTAAGGCTGCAAAGGTCAACACTATTCCAGGGTTTGATGGAGTTGTCAAGGTATGTGCACTCTGCAAGCAAAACAAAAAAGGAACTCTACGGAAAAATATGGATGCTAATGTTTGTATTGGTTGATGAATAACCATAGACCCCTTTGTGTCTCAGACTGCTGAGGAAGCTGTGAAGATCGCACAGGACATTGGTAAGTCATCATTTCTACACCTTGTTTGTGTGTACAGTGTGTGTTGATGTCCTTGCACACCAAATCTGTATTTTTCAGATGCATCTTTCAGGAAAATCATGAAATACGTATGAATATTGAATCTGATTAATCTGTGAATTATCCATTTTAGGTATGAAAATATTTAATACAAGACTTCAAAATATTCAATACAGTTCTCTGCATTTTATTTTCTAACAGCATTTAACCTACTTTGTGCATATATAAATGTCCTTTGTCTGTATTATATGTGATTTATATACAAATAGATTCCATATACTATGTTTAAATACTAGTATTATGTTTATGTAGAAGTCTAGCGTCCTGTCACCTCATCTTCCATGTGCTTCCTATTTTTTATTAGAGCTGCAGTTATCAATTATTTTGTAATCGATTAATCTATCGATTATTTTCATCAATTTGATTACATAATTATTTGAAAAGGTGGAAAAAATAGTTTAAAAAAAGTCATGTTTGAAAATGACAGCTTGTCCTTTTTTTCCAGAACCAGCTGAAACGACAACCACAAAAAGTATAAAAGTAATAGGATATAGAAAAAATATCTGTAGAAATAACAACAGTATAAAAGTATTTATAAAATATCTATAGATATAAACAACAAACAAGACAAATGGCATCTACAAACAATATGTGTACTGCAGTCTTCAACATATTTTGATCCGACTTACTAACAACTGAACATGGAACTAACATAGAAGTAAAAAAATAGACTAATATTTTTAATATTTGTGTGAAAGCTTCAAAGTTTAAAGGAGTAAGTGATGGTTCCAATGTAGAAAAGTGAGCATATAGATATTTTCTGCCTTTTTGTCCTCGTCTCTTCTGAGCTACGTGTTGATTGTGTTGATCCTGGCGTCATGTGTGTCACAATAAGCATCCGTGTTCATATTCTGGGTTGTTAGTGGCTATTTCTCCTGTCATATCACCATCATCATAAATTTTAATTTAGTGTATTTATTTTGAAATGCTTCTTCTTCAGTGCATCTTGCTAATATGTTCATCTGAGTTATGCCTCAGGTGAAAAGAGCTTTGCTGGTTTTACAAGGGAAGTTTCTTTTCACTTGATGCTTCTCACAGGCCAAATACACCTTGTGGAGTGAGTATCATGATTGGTTTCAATCAATTAATCAACCAAATTTTGTTAATATACCGCCAAATCATAACAAAAGTTATCTCATGACACTTTACATGTAGAGCTGGTCCAAACCAGACTCTTAAGCCAAATTTACAGAAACCCAACAGAATCCAGGAGCAAACACTTGTGACTGGTGGCAGTGGCGAGGAAAAACTTCCTTTTAACAGGCAGAAACCTCGAGCAGACACTGACTCCTGGAGGATGGGTGTCTACCTTGACCAGTTGGGGTTAAACACAGAGAGAGAGAAGAGAGACTGGGGAGAAGCGGAGAAGCAGGGGGAGACACATGGGTGCAATGAATGCACAGCAAACTGAACTTGAACTGCAAAAAAGTAGATCAGCTGGTGCTAGTATAATTACCAATAACCAGAACAAATGTCCATAACTGTTAATACTACTACTACAAGTACAAGTATTAACAGTGGATATACTACTACTCCAGTAGTTAGCACAAATGATAGAAACCTCTACCAGCCATGTAATTATATAATAAACACTGTCACAACTATATGGATAAGTAAGTGATGACAAAGGCAGGAGAGAGGCAGGACCACAGCAGCAGGTCCAGAGATGAATGGAAAACCTGTGATGATCCTGGAAAAACCTGTGAGGTGATAAAGCACAGAGACTCCAGGGAAGAAGTCAAGACAATAACATGTATTTGCTGGGGCGTAAATAGAAGAGAAGAGGAGGAGCAGAGAGGAGGACAGAGAGGAGGAAGAGCAGAGAAGAGCTCAGTGTATCCAGATGAGTCTCCCAGCAGTCTAAGCCCATAGCAGCCTAACTAAGAGCAGCTTGAACCACTGAAACTATAGGATTCATCAAAAAAAGGAACGTTTTTAGCCTACTCTTAAACCTAGAGATGGTGTCTGCTACCAGTGAGGAGGTGGTTCCACAATTGTGGAGCTTGATAGCTGGAGGCCCTAGCCCCCATCCTACTTTTGGTGATTTTAGGGACCACCAGTAAGCCTGCATGTTGAGAGCGTAGCGCTCTAGATGGATTGTATGGAACTAAAAGCTCTTTCAGATAAGTAGGTGTCTGGCCATGAAGGGCTTTGTAAGTGAAGAGGAGTATTTTGAAGTCTATCCTAGCTTTTACAGGGAACCAGTGCAGAGAAGCCAACACAGGAGAAATATGGTCTCTGATACTGGTTCTGGTCAGTACACAAGCAGCAGCATTCTGGATTTGCTGAAGGGTCTTGAAAGACTTTTTGGGACAGCCTGAGAGACGTGAGTTACAATAATCTAGTCTCGATGTAATAAAAGCATGGACTAATTTTTCTGAATCATTCTGTGATAAAATGTGGATAATTTTAGCAATATTATGCAGATGAAAAAAGGCAGTTCTAGAAATCTGTTTTATGTGTGAGTTAATGATAGATCTTGATTGAAAATAACACCTAGATTCCTCACAGTGTTTTTGGGATCTAGGGTAGCACCATCCATACTGACTATTTTGCTGGTTTTAACTTTTTAAATTGCTTTGTTGGGAACCATGGGTTCTAGATGTGGTAGTTTTTATGCTGGGGAGAAGACTTTTGGGAAAAGATGTTAGTCTATATTTTATAAGTAGTGACATAAAAATTGTTTGGTAAGTCATTCTTGAAAATGTAAACAACAATTAATATACAGTAGTAATATCCAGGCGTGCCTGCAGATTGAAATTGTGAGGTACACACAAAGCACACAGACGGGGTTGGGAGGTGAATAGTTCATAATGTCACTCAGTATGCACAGGCCATATGGCTGCAGGCGATATGTTGGGACTGCGGGAGTAAAAGCAGCATTCCTGTTTATAACTTAATTTCCCGTCATGCAGCATAGTACTGTGCTTCCGTGATTGGAAGGCAATGGGCTTTATGCACAGCCCCACTACTTCCTGAACGTCAGATGGGTCCTTTATTTCCTGTCTTTCATTATTGGACACACTGATTAATCCAGATGTGTCTGCTACTTGTTGGGACAACTGATTGATTAGGCACACCTGGATTAATCAGTGTGTCCAATAATGAAAGACAGGAAATAATGGACCCATCTGAAGTTCAGGAAGTAGTGGGGTTGTGCATAAAGCCCATTGTATTCCAAAATGACAATAAAAATGTCTCAATTTGTCAGAATCATGCAGACGCACACACACACACACACACACACACACACACACACACACAGATGCTCTGAGACCTTCCAGTATTATGATATAGATTATTTTTTGCACTAGGTCAAATCTTAAATGCTAAAATGTGTAAATGTGCATTTTAACTCACTTCAGAGAAAGGTGCTAGTGTCACTGTAATTGTAGTAATTTTACAATTTATAATGTGCTAATTTTAGTGGCTGGGTGGCAAAAATGAACAACTTTTGAATTCAGACCTAATTCTAATTGTGAAAAATAATGTGACCTTTTTATAACATGAAGTGCGAAGTGTGCATAATATGCTCACCTGAATAATGGAAGGTTAAATCAAGATACTATCAGCACCATGCTGTGTTTATTTCAGTTGGTCTGGATAGTGTCTGAGACAAATTTGTTGTTACTGAAATTTGTGTTTGTTGCATTGGTTCATTATGCTGTATCGCTGCTCTGCCGATGTTTTGGAGGGTTCCGTTAGGGCAGATAAAGATGAAGAACATGAAACAAACACAAAATCATAAAACAAGACTCCTGGTTTGTTTCATGTTGACGTCATGTTCATCTGAAGCCTCTGTCATAATTTTAGTCTTCTTGTGTCTTTTTTGTAGTTGGCATCTGGCCACTACAACACCGTATGGTGAAGTGAAAGTTGAATGTGAGTACACATCTCCACTTATCTTGTCTTTGGGTTCTCACCAGGTTACCCAGTGATGATTAAAGCTTCTGCAGGAGGAGGAGGAAAGGGAATGAGGATTGCTTGGAACAATGAGGAGACGAGGTATTTTCTTCAGCATAACTCTGATTGAGATTTCTTTGTTTCACTCACACTAAAGGGGGAATAAATTATGACTAAAAGAAAAAAATTAGCTAATAAATAACGCAGCTGATACAACCCCTGTCTGAAAATCACTTAATGAGGAAAGTTCACAATGTGTCTGCAAATTAAACCTCAGTCACTTCAAACACTTAGTATCAGAAGTAGCTACAGCTGTTTATTCTGTGACTATGTGCTGGTTTTCATTGCCTTGAACTTACTGCTTTTCTGATGCATTACTGTTCTATTTTGGAGAGCCTGTTTCTGCATTCCACTAATTGTGTTTGTATGCATACGTGTGCCCTACAGAGAAGGTTTCCGTTTTTCATCCCAAGAGGCAGCATCCAGCTTTGGAGATGACAGGCTGCTCATTGAGAAGTACATAGACAATCCCAGACACATAGAGATACAGGTATATCATGAACAAACAGACATACAAAGGGTGATTTTTGACATTTTAACAATTTGACATTTTAAATGTTGCACACATTGGTTAAAAAGTAAAATCAGTATTACCCTAATGTGATCTAATGCACCAGTGTTGAATTTAATATTATTAACCCATAAAGATCTAAAACATCCACCAATGACCAAAAGCATTAACTGATCGAAAATGGTTAATACCTGTTGATCCAATAATCCTATCAATACAGGTAAATAATTGGTGTAAAATGCAGTTTGTTATCTTTTCATGGTCATCGGATATGGCTCATTTGGACATTCAGAGGCTCCATAGTGAACATGGAAACACCGTCATCTTCTACAACATGGGTGTCAAACATACGGCCCTTGGGCCAAAACTGGCCCGCCAAAGGGTCCATTATAACCTGTGGGATGAATTTGTGAAATGCTAAAATTACACATTAACAGTCATTTTAGTTCAGATTCCACATTCAGCCCAAATCAATCTCAAGTGAGTAGGACTAGTAAAATACCATCTTAACTCTTTCCCCGCCAGAGCATTTTCCAGTGAGTTGGTAGCCAGCGCCAGCCGTTTTGGTCATTTTCACTAATCTTTGGAGGCTCACTGAAAATGTTGTGTTAGGAGTATGTGAACACTGAATACATCAAAAGAAAGAACAGAACTTCAACTTTTAAACACAAAAAACTATTTTATTCTATCTTTATTCGTTCGTGAGATATAAACATTTGAATATTGGTCATTTTCAGGAAAAAACTGAATTTTGAGCAAAAAGCTGAGAAAATTGCATTTTTTTCAAAGATATTGATTTTCAAGAGAAAACTGATTTCCTATTTACATTTTTGACTCTTTCTTATTCACCAACAGTAACACTATCTTCAAAATCACAAAATAAATAATAATAACAGCAATAATAGTAACAAACAGCTCTAAGATATCCCATCATTCCACAAAATGTTAGAGGAATCTACACCAAACTTTAGACCAAACATCTTGTAAAGCACAAGGTTCCTTCTAAACTTTGCACATTTACATACATCAGTTATAAGTCTAACACATAGTAGTTTAGCTTTTGGATATAAACACCTCAATATTCCTCATTTTCAAAAAAAAAAGAAACAAATGCACTAAATACTGTAGATTTCTGGCCTTTGGCTGCACCAGGTCCTCCTGTTGGACCAGCTGCTGTGTTTGATCTGTAAATAATTCTATGGACATCTAGTTATTTATCTCTGTATGAATATATGTATTTATTTATTTCATACAAAAGCCAAATCCAAAAGTGTCTTCCATGTGTCCTGCTGACATTCTACAGCTGAATATGTTCTGTGTCCTCAGTCTGAATCTGAACTCACTCTAACAGATGCAGACTAGCTTTCCTTTGTCTTGTCCCATGTCTGTATGTCTGTCTTCTCCTTGAATGTCCACTAGAAATGTCTCTTTTCTCTTCCTCCTGTCTGTCATTTTCTCCGTGTCGCTCCGTGCCCCGCCCCCCCTCCCCCTCCGTGTCGGACCTGAGCCGCTCCTTGTTTCCCGTGTTCCGTCTTCGTCTCCCTCACCTTCTGTTTCTCCGTTCCTGTCTCTAAATGGTTCTTCTGTAGCTCCATCATATATTGAATTGTCAGACTCTGTCTCCATAATCATCTTTAAGGCTTTTGAAACTGCGCGCGGTTCCTGCAGTCTTCATTTCCTCATTCAGTGACTGCCGCTGGATGCGTTGCCATGGGATACGGAGACTCCAGTGCAAAAACGTTAAACCCGGCCCGTCATTTTTCCGAAAAAGCTGCTTAATTGTTTGTTTTTGGACTAAGGAAAGTAATTCACATGATCCACAACACCTCCAACTACAGTATAACAGTGAAAACACGGATTGACGGAAAATCTCGTCATTGGCGGGGAAGCGTTGGGAAGCAATTGACGGAATATCTCGTCAATGGCGGGGAAAGAGTTAATAATTATAAATAATGACAACTCCAAATTCTTCTCTTTGTTTTCGTGTAAAAAAAGAAGCAAAATTACAAGAAAATGTTTACATTTAGAAACTGTCTTTTCCCAAAAAATGCGACAAACCTGAAATGTATTCAGAGAAATGTAATTTTAATGTGTATTTGTAGATCCACTGTGATCTGAAAGTTGTAATGGACATGTGTAATTGATAAACAGAATAGGCAGAATATTGTTAAATATTCTTAATAAATTTCAGTTTTTTTATGGTTGGTCATGTTTTTCACATTTTTTCAAGGGTTGTTTATAGGTGTAAATGTTTTCATCATGTAATTTTACTTTCTTCACACTAAAACCAAGAGAAAAATTTGGAAGTGACATTATTTATATATTATGATGTTATTATTTTACTGGTCTGACCCACTTCAGATCATAGAAGGAGGATGTGGCCCCTGAACTAAAATGAGTATGACACCCCTGTTCTACAAGATTAATTTACCAGTAAAACCTGTGGGGTTCGATAAGTGACAGTGGATGAACATACTTGGATTATGTTCCATTCATTTTATATTTTATGGAAAAATTCACTTTTTTTCAGTTTTCTCTGTTTTGATAACATAACCTTTGAATTTACTGAGTCTTTATCAACATCTATGTGATCACTGAATTACATATAGGAAAATACCTGAATTTCTCAGAAAAATGCAAAATGCAGAGGATTATATTATAATAAGTGACAATAAATCACTTGGGAAAGACAAAAACATTTGGTAGCTGTGGTAAAAATAGTTGTGAGTCATTAAGGGATAAATTTATAAAACCCAACATTTCAGAGTATGAAAATGTCTCTACATGCTGTCAGTTTTAAATCAGTCTTAACCTTGCAAAACCAATGCTCCTCCATTGGTTTGAACATCATTGTGTCATGAAATGTAAATGAAGAAAGTTAGTCATTAACCTATAATCAGAGGTTTGCATATGTTTCATAACATAACTGGCATTTTGCAAGTACAGTACATCTTTGTTTCATTATTTACAAAATGTATTCTTCAGTTTTATTTGCAAAATATATACCAAGCAAAAAATAAATGACAAGTCCTGCTGTCTAGAATAATGTGTGTTTGTTGTAGGTGTTGGCTGATAAGCATGGTAATGCTCTGTGGCTAAATGAGAGGGAGTGCTCCATCCAGAGGAGGAACCAGAAGGTGGTGGAGGAAGCTCCCAGGTCAGTTCTAAACTCTGCTCATTTAAGTAGCATCGATAAATGCAGTCACCCTCTGTGACTAATTCAACTGACAGTGAATTAGAGAAGGGAAAATGGAGAAAAAGAGCGAGTTTGGTGCATTACTCCCATCACTTCCATCCATTTTTATTTGTAGCAATTGGTATGAACCAACCAGAGTGCTTAAAGCTGCACACAGAAGACAAGTTTAGGGTTTGACAGTGTCTCTGGAAGTGCAGTTCCCTGTTGTTCTCCCAATCAGTGCAGGCGTCCTTGGAGTCGCTTCTTTCCAAATGGAGCGTGTTAGTTATACCCTCTAACCACATGGTAGATGTCGGCACATTTGTACTCTTCCATAATGTGAGAATCTGTTTTTTTTTGCTATTAAGAGGCCGTATGAGACAAAACATTGTTGTGCTTTGCTTACTAGCTAGTATTTTGGCAAATATTTTCCCATCAACATTTAGGAGTGAGCTAGGGCAATAGATGAGTTTCAATGTTTACTAACAACAGTGATGCGCGCACACCTCGGAGGCAAAAACACCAGTACCAGCTACCAGCCGGCTCACATACACCTCCAGGCTCTCCCCCGGAACTCGTGAATGAGCAAATATGTTAGCTCTAAAACTGTCCATTAACTGTTTCTGTCCCAAAGCCGATCCTATCTTCTCTTTCACGGCCGCATAATTTGACTTGACCGCATCGGAAAGGCTGTCCCATTGTAGAAAAGCAGACTGGCACAGGTGGGTGGGCAGCAAAGGTTGCGCTAGACATTTTTATAGTCCGTCATTTTGACGGACAGGGTTGTAAAAATTCCGTCAAAAAATATTATTATCCGTCATTTCAAATTGTTTTTTTTTAATTTTTTAATGATAATGAGATATATTTAGTAGTATTTAATGTTCAAAAACATCTCAATGATGCAGCAGCTGTAGTTGCTGCTGGCTGATAAATCAACGTGATATCACTGCTCACATAATTATATACCACTTTTAATTAGTGTGTTATCTGTAGACATTCTAAGCTTTCCTTGTGTTTGTTCGCGCAGTGTCAAATACCATGCACTGAAGGTTAGGGTTCGGGTTATGTGAACCACAGATCTGGGCACAAACTGACGTGCCATAACACATGAACGGTAGAACATGCGTACATATAACACACCAAATGCCATCAGAACTGGTGTATAACTTGCTTGTATGTCATCCTTCACCGCATCAGTCCCTCTTTTTTCACTGCGTTTATCAATGTCATCACATTTACTGGGCTTTTAAAAGAACTAAGGAGACTCAGCTGTCTGCACAGTTTGTGCTAGCAAAGTAGCATCTAATTTTGGCTAAAGTCAGCTAAACAACAATTACCCTCAGTATTTTAATCTGTCAAAATGACGGACGGCCTTCAGAATTTTCCATCATTTAAAAAAAAAATCTGTCAATAGCGGAATATTTCCAGTTAATGTGACCTCTGTATGGTAGATCTCCAGTACTTACCAGATCTGAAGTGTGCACTGCGCAGACCAGCATTCTTAATTTCTTCCTCAGACCAGGTCTCGCGTCTGAATGCCTGCAACCATAACTTTCGCCGATTTTTCTGGAAGGGATGTTTGCCAGCAGGAATTCTGTAGAAGTTTAAATCCTTCTATGTGTTCTTTCTGTTCTGACAACCCACGGCACAGTAAGACAACGGCATTATTCACACTGGCAGTCAGTGCTTTGCTGCGAACTTGGTGTGCTTTCTGCCTCCAAGGTGCGCGAGCAGCGTACGTCCTACGTCATCATGAAACTGATCTATAAGCAAAGACCCACAGGAAGCACTGTGGGTCTTTCCCTTTCTTGTGAATTACTGTAATCACTGCTTCAGTTAAAGCTATACCTACTGATGTGGCATTTTTCACAGCACTTAGTAAAAGTTTGAACATGAACAACCCGCCTCCCTCCAAAGCCCCGCCCCCTTCCCTCTGCCTGAGCTCTGAGGCTCCTCCTCCTCTCTCCTTCTCTCACCTGATGCGCGATGGAAACGGAGGAGGAAACGGAGGTGGAGGTGGAGGTCCGATCCGTTTTGGCGTGTCCGCAGAGCCCTCCCTCAGTAATCAGATACATCATCCACCTGCCGCGGGCCCGCAGCCCCTGTTTCATCAGTAAACCCTGTATTTAAGGGTCTGGTCTGTGCAGTACTGGGTCAGTGTCTTCACTGCAGTATCCAGGGGATGGGCGCGCACACTGTGAACGCGCGACCTCCACGAATTTTCCGTGGACATTTGAGGTTTCATAGTCCATACATTTATCATCCTGCATCTACACTGTGTGACACCATGTACATGCACCTGTATGAGTCCCACGGTCATAAAAGCTGAGCTTTGTGCAGACCTGTTTGGTCCAGTACATCCGACTTCCAGACTTTTATCTCCATCCTTCATTCATCGGATTCCTGTTTGTTCCCCTCAGTTGTCGTTTCTGTTCATAAATCGGTTTTTCCCTTCCACATGTGCATTTCCGTTCTATCCAAACACATCCTAGACAGTAGACTGTGGTCAGTGACAGGAGAAGCAGCGCAAGTGGAGCGTCAGATTCAGAGGTACACATATCGGATGTGAGACAGCGATAATGGATCGGATGCTGGACGGCAGTAGTGGATGATTGACAGGAGGCTCAGTCAGGTTCGGCCAATTTTTTCATTCGGACCGAATTAAATGATTGGTCAGACTTTTATCAGAAATATTTGAGAATTAAACATTTTTGAGTTTCAATACCTGGTGGACTTCTTTTACATTTTAGTTTGACACACACTTATTAGGAGCATTTTAAGATGACAAAAGAGAAATGTAAAAATGCCACAACATACGGTATAGCTTTAAAGTTGGTGGTAGAGCTCAAAAGACCAACTTTAAACACCCAAAAACATATTCAGCAAATGGACCTTATTGTTCATCCATGTCTCATAGCTTCTCTTCTTTTCCATTTTCCAAACAAAATTCATCCCCCAACGGGAACTTTTTTTCAGGAAAAGTTTGGGGTTGAGGGAATTCATTTATTTATTTTTACCCGGGTAATTTCCTCTTTTCAAAGTTACTGCTAAAGTAAAAGTTCCTTGTGATGTTAAAGGCCTGTTAATTCACTTACAAGTAGATGGAATAATCGTGCCTGGTGCTTGCAGTACTTTCCTGGATCCGTCAACGCGGCGAGCGATGGGAGAACAGGCGGTGCAACTAGCCAAGGCTGTCCAGTACTCCTCCGCTGGGACTGTGGAGTTCCTGGTGGATTCTAAGAAGAATTTCTATTTTCTGGAGATGAACACACGACTACAGGTGAGTCTGTGGAGGTGTGACTGATTAGTATATATGGGTGTAGACAAAGTTCTGCCAGGTGCCAAGTGAGTATTTATCACTATTTTAGCATTTAACCATGTGACTCAGAAGGTCGAGCTGGGTGTCCAATCACCAGTGGGTTGGTTGTTCAAATCCCACTCCATCCCAGTCAATGTGCCATTGTGTCCTCAGGTAAGACACTTCGTCCACCAAGGTCTCAGAGCGTGTGTGTGTGTGTGTGTGTGTGTGTCTGTGTGTCTGTGTGTATGTATGTATGTATCTGCACAGTTCTGAGAAGTTGAGACATTTTCAACTGCCCATTTTGGTGCCTACAGTTGAGGAATCAGTCCCATCTCCACATTAAATATCTTGGCAAGTTCATAGGACCAATATTTTGGGAGATATTAGTCATTTGGAATACAATAGCCTTACAATCATGATGACCGGAAGCACAGTACCATACTGCATGACGGGAAATGAAGTTCAAAAACAGGAATGACGCTGTCAAGGGATGATTTGAATCTCCGGACAATGGGAGTCGTGCATGTGAGCAAGCATTTACCTCTGTCGGCCATCTTTTACGACTTGCTACAGCAACCTCGCTAACACAAACAACTTGCTATGGCGCCGCAATTACCCTCCACTGCTCAGTTTCCCCCAGATTTAGATCAAAATGTTTGTCAGCTGGATAGCCTCTCAGCTGTGAAAGAAACCAAAAGTAGGCATGTAAATTGACTCTCGAAATCACTTCTGATTGTAAGAACGACACACCTTGAAGGTAAAGTCAAGTCTCTGTACTTTTACATAATTTGACTCATACAGCGGTGATTTGTTCTAGTGAGGTTGCCGTAGTGAGTCGTAAAAGATGGCTGACAAAGATAAATGTTTGTACACACGCGCAACTCACAACGTCTGGAGACTCAAATCGTCCCTTCACGATTCATGTCCATGACGATTGACAGACAGGAAGCGCAGTACCATGCTGCATGATGGGAAATGAAGTTAAAAACAGGAACGACGCATTTACTAACTTCAGTCCCTAGATACTGGTATTAAGATCACCCGTGGTTCCCCAAGGGTCAACGCATTAGTATATATCTGTATGTAATGAATGTATGAGTTTCACTTTCTGAGTGGAATTACTGGAATCAAGTAAATCAACTTTGGATGATATAATTTTTTGAAGTGTGTGTGTGTTGCAGAAAACTAAATTTTAGCTTAAAAAAACATGTTTCTATTTATTGTTTTTACAGTTACAATCCAAGTAAGGAAGGAATCCAAGTCCTTTTTTCCAAATATATTCATCATTCCTTAAATTTAAAGGGCTGCTTAGATCATTAAGACTACATTTGTTTAAACATGTAAAGACAGTGATTGGAATACTCTTTTGCTGACACGAAAGTGTATTTAGGTAATTCAAATTAGCTGCTATAAGCTACTATAAGACAGTAAACACTGTAAATGCTAATAAATATACTAAATATATATAGTATATAAATATACTAAATATAATTGCTAATAAATATACTACTGTATAATAAATTTAATAAATTATATGATATTATAATATATGCTTATCTTATTGTAATATTATATAATTATATAATAATTATGTAATAAATTACTTTACTTATTATTATGATTATTATTATGATTATGATTGTTATTATTATTAAGTAAAGGCCGTAAATGCTAATAATACATCACATTATTATTTAGTTTTTATTTGTTGATAGAAAGAAAGCCTCTTGTATTTGCATGTGTATGTAAATATTTCACTGAATCACTGAAGTTAACAGCAAAGGCCTATAAATGAATATATGCACCAGAACCTCTACATTAAATTGTGTAATGTGTGACTCCAGGTGGAACATCCAATCACAGAGTGCATTACTGGTCTGGACCTCGTGGAGCAAATGATCCGGGTCGCCAAGGGTTACAAACTGCATCATAAACAGGAAGACATCCCAATAAATGGCTGGGCCATTGAGAGCCGAGTGTATGCTGAAGTAAGTGTGTGTAATATTCTTGGAAAATCAGTTTTTAGCTCACCGGCCATGAGCTATTGTGAAGGCGCTGTGTCTGGTGTCATCATTAGTAATTTCTTCAAACATCTTCTCTGGCGAAACTACTAGTTGCATTCATTTCAGATGTATCGTCCTTAGCTTCCTTGATTTTTGAATTTTTGACTAATCTTATATGCAAATTTGCCTTTACTTATAATGGTCCTTACTTTAATGGCTTATAAAATAGAAATGATCAGAGATATAAATATAGTTCCTATTGAGCACTGATAGGAAGTCACATATGGACTTTGATTTAATGATTTAGTTGAGTTCTCCTGCAGTGAAAGTACCACCCACTTCTATTGGGAGATTGATCTCCTGCATTAAGACCACAAGACTCTAACATAGCGGCAGAACCCCCCCCCCCCCCCCCCCCAACCTGGCACATTCAACTTGGTATTGATACTGATTGAACGTGCCACTGAGATACAGGGACATTGGTCCTACTTTTCACTATGTACAACTGGGGAGCAAAGAAGAAAGCTGCAAAGCTGAAAATTGCAACAGCTAGTATCCATCCGTTATCCTCAGCTTTTCCAGGTCATGTGGACATTAAGGCATTTTCAGGTCAACCGAGAGATGTAATTACACCAGCATGTTCTAGTTGGACATGCCTGAAGCACCTCTCCAAGAGAACCCAGAAATCTTGTGTAGGATACTCATTTCCACCATTTCTCTCTCTCACTCCCTGTCCCTCCCTCCACCAACCTGGAGAGGGCACTCCATCCTTTTCCAACTGAGAACCATGGCCTCAGCTGAATAGAGAAAACTAGCACCTCCTAGTTGTTTCCATTTTGTACCGCTTACTTTTCCCAGTCTTTTGTTGCTCTCATCCCAAAGTTTTTAAACACACAACGCTGCCATAAAACTTCTTACATAAACTCTTACAAATAGCACATTTTCTCAGTTTTACCATGTGATGTGATTTCTGTGTTCTGTTATGAAAATATATAGATTTATAAAATCATGACATTGTTTTTTTTAATTTACTTTTCACACAACATCCCAAATGTTTGGAATTGGTGCTGTGTATGGACCATTCTTAAGAGTCAGATCCAGGAAATAAAACATTTGTTTAACTGTACAAAGGTTGATTAAAACAGTTTAGTTTTCATCCAACTATGGCTTGAACAGAGGCTTGTTGTTGGCTACCAAGAGTCTATTCAAGGTGCATTTAACCAAATATTGGCTGTGCTGTATGTTTACTATTTTGACCTTGCACTAATTTTAGAAAACTCAGAATACGTACGTTCTAGAATCATTCAGTCACATTTATGATGAGTGCAAGTAAACTTCCAAATGCAACCATATGTGTGCCTCAGTGTAGTGAGCACTGCTTTGACCTGAGGTTTTGTAATCTTTGATTTGTCTTATGTCATTTCTTTTGTCAGGACCCATACAAGTCTTTTGGCCTTCCCTCAATTGGACGACTGTCTCAATATCAAGAGCCAGTCAACCTCTGCAATGTAAGTGTGCTTGCACATGTATGAGAGAGACTGATCTTAAATCATCACTAGGCGAGGTGTTTATCATTGGCTAACTTACAAATTAAAAATGAATTCTATCATTCTGTCGTTCCATATTCAAACACTACATTCTATTCCAGGACAGATTTACCTTGAAATTGGTGTTGCACATCTTCACACTACAATTTTAGGATGCGTTCAAGGTGCATCTCTAAGGTCTGTCTGTTAAGTAAATGTTCACCCAGCCTCACACAGCACATTTTTGACCATACCTGCTAGTAAGAGAGATGAGCATAACACACATAGTACGAATGAAGGTAGTGGACATGTCTGACTGAATTGATGGTTGTTTACAGTTAACTCCCCTCCGTCTGATGGTTAAACTCTGATTGTTAATTTATTGACACTTAAAAGTCATTTTGCGCCTTCTCATACTGAACATTACAGTTTTATTCTGTCACATTCCAGTTAATTGTCCAGGTTTTTTTTACCCAGATCTTTTTTATGCTTCTAATTTATTATGTATAATGTATTGTGTTTGGTCTTGTGTTGTATTTTTGTTGTGTGTCATACTGCTGCTGCACTGTAATTTTCTAGTTTGGGATCAATTAAATACATCTATTCTATTCTATTCTATCTGTCTGTCTATTTATCTTATTGTATTCTATTCTATTCTATCTTTTCAGCTGTAGTTTTTGTCTGTTCATCTCTAATATGTACTAACAGTGGGTACTATGATACTGTTGACTTGCACAGCATAGTTTCACAGACACCGCCTGAACAGCACTAGCAAGCGAAAATGTGAATTATTATATGTTATCTGTCCTTCGCTCTGTTAGGTGCGTGTAGACAGTGGCATCCAGGAAGGAAGTGACATCAGTATCTACTATGACCCCATGATCTCCAAGGTCAGTGTTGCATGAACCTGGAAAAAGGACATGACAAAGTAACAACCATTTGACTGTCATTTTCCTCTGGTCTCTGATGTGTAGTTGGTCACTTATGGCGCTACGCGAGCTGAAGCCCTTTCCAAAATGGAGGATGCTCTGGACAACTATGTGATCAGAGGTACACTAACATATTTGTGTTTAAATATAGCACGGACTGGGGAAAATAAAGATCAAAGAAGGATATTGTTTTAATTTGATTGATTCTGGATCAGTTTCTAACCTCTAATTATTTCTTCAAATATAAAATGGTAAAAAGCAGAAGGTGGATATGGAGTATTATAATCTTAACTATTCTTTCACCAGTGTAAAATCACCTAAAAATAAGAATCAGTGGGGTCATTCCATCCCAAATCAACCAAATTTCAGAAAGTGCCCCGCATGACCCCCTCAGAAAATTCTGAAAAAATTCTCCCTTGTTCACCTACCAGATAAACAAACACATCCAAAATTTTAATGTCATATCTGTAATAATTTAGGAGATACAGCCCTTTGAAAATAAATGTTTTTTTTTGTTTTTTTTTTTTTAATTTTGCAAATTTGCTTTTCGGCCAACTTTGAGGAGCTATATCTCCTTAGGTTTTCAAGCCACACTGCTGAAACCTACTGTCTGGGGTGAAATCCCCCTGAAAAGACCATATTTTGCATCAAAATAATTGTAGGTGTCTTCATGTTTGGTCCATGAGGCCTTGAAATCAGGCGAAAAGGCTAATTCTTCAAAATGCCCACTCTCTTCAGGCTTGCACTGTGCCATAATGGATGAATGTAGAGACCTAATTTTTTTGTATGGATTCTTATGGTCAACATGCAACAACATACTGCAAAAAGACTACATTTCAATGAAAAGTGTTGCTGTGAGGCAATGAATAAAATGGGTCGATTTCAATTTTTCACAAAAATGAGCACCCAAATTACCATGTGGCCAGTTAATGAAAATTTTGAAATTTTTACCATGTCTTCATATATGTTTCAAGATGTTGTGTGCAAAATTTTAGCTTTGGGATAGAACTGGTTCTATTTTTAATATTTTTTTACTGCATGACTATATTTTCTTCAAATTGTATACAAACGCAGGTGTAAATGGCATTTTTAACAGGATAATGGCGTTGATTATTGCACAAGTTATGATAATACTTGAGATATTTGAACTAGGGTGTGGAACTGCATGATGGTTCAGATAGAACAATTATAGATTTCCCAGAACTGGCTCAGGTTGATGCCTGTAGTAGAGACTTCTCGGAAATTGGATGGAGCTGGTCAGTTGACCCAATTTCACCAGGGTCGATGACACAAATGTAGCTAAAAAAAAAACCCAGAACATTAATTTTCGAAGGGCTGTATCTCCTAAACTATTATAGATATGACATTAAAATTTTGGATGTGTTTGTTTATCTGGTAGGTGAACAAGTGTAATTTTTTTCAGAATTTTCTGAGGGGGGTCATGTGGGGACCATTGGTTGAATTGCCATGGAATGACCCAGTGAGTTTTCATTATCTCACAATGTTTAAAACTACAGAGAGAGCAGATTACCTTTTAAATAGTCTATCCAGGTTTCTACAGTAGCTCAGAATGGACTTCTACTCTATTTTTCCATTTTATACCAGCTAGCATCAAGCTTTAAGATACATCATACTATGAGTTAATATCCACTTAACCTCCAGATGATCAACCACAGATGCTCAATGAGTAGGAAAATGGTCTAGTAACTATATTTTAAGTTATATTTAAGTGCCATTCTGACCTCTCTAATCCTTATTTGGATGTATATTCAAAGTTGTATTTAGTTCTATTTTCTTGAATTTTTCACATGTATATTCAGTGATTTTATGTTAAATATTTGTTTTATATTTTATCAGAAACCTTACTAGTAGACCAAGATTAACATATTGTGTTACCTCATGTTAAGGTGTTACCCACAACATTCCTCTCCTACGGGAGATCATCACGCACCCTCGCTTCATCTCTGGTGACATTAGCACCAACTTCTTGCCTGAAGTCTACCCTGATGGGTTCAAAGGTCACCAGTTGGAGGCCAGTACACGCAGAGAGCTGTTGGCCTCTGCAGCAGCTCTCCATGTCGCTTCTCAGCTGCGTTCACAGAGGATCCTGGGTAATCAGAGGTGAGGAATACTAAAGTGTGCTGTAGTTGGAGACTGTAGGGTGAATCAGTCTGGAACTGGAGTGGACCTTAGTCTGGGAGGTTAAAGTCAGGTACCTTGCAGTGCATTTTGAAAAATTAAAAGTAATCAGTTACAAATATATACTTGATTCTTCAAAGCTCTGCAGTAGAGCTACAGCTGTCGATTATTTTTGTAACTGATTAATCTATTGATTATTTTTCTTTGATTCGATTAAAGGGATTATTTGAACAGGTGAAAAAAATTGAAAAAATGTGAAATGGACATATCTGAAAATGACCTCATCTTCCATGTGCTTCCTATGTTTTATTAGAGCTGCAGCTATCAATTATTTTTGAAATCAATTAATCTATTGATTATTTTGTCGGTTTCGATTAAACACATCATTTGAATAGGTGAAAAAAAATAGTTATAAAAAGTCATTTCTGAAAATTACAAACAACTTGTCCTTTTATTCCAGAACCAGTTGAAACAACAACCACAAAAAGTATAAAAATATTTTTTTTAAAATCTATAGAAATAACAACAAACAAGTCAAATGACATCTACAAACAATATGTGCTCTGCAGTCTTCAACACATTTGGATCCAATTTATTAACTTACTATCACCTTCATATGGAACTAACATACAACTGTGTGTTGATCCTCACATCATGTGCGTCACAATAGCGTCCGTGTGAAACAGAACAGTGGAACCAATGTTTAGCAGCAGCAAAATTAGGGAAACAAGGCTTTGATTCAGGAAAATTATAATCAAATATTTTTTCTAATTGATTCAAGACAATTAATCATTTCAGCTCTAAGTTTAATTACTTTTTTGAAAAAACAGATTAAGCTTGGTTGCTAGGTCTTAGACAAACACATGCATGTATTTCTTCACATACTTTCTCTACTGGATTGAACATGGGGGTTCTGCCTTTTGTTTAGCTGTTACCATGGTGACTCCTCACCTCTTGGCTCTGTTGATAATGGCTTTTCTCGTTCAATAGGTGCTGAATTCAGAGTTGTTCAAACTTGTTTTACATCTATACACATTACTGCAAAAAGCTTTGACACATGGAACGTATCACAGTAGCTTCTCAGTGAGAGGCGACAAACTGTGATTTTGGTGATGTGTACATGTTGTGCTGTTGTTTCAGGGTGTCCAACAGCCCTGTGGAGTGCAGCTGCTGGGAGCTGGTTGTAAAGCTGGGGAAGGAAGCCCACCCCGTGACTGTTACCAGATCAGGAAATACTTACACTGTGAGTATTTTAATATATATCTATGTACAAAGTAGCCCTGTAACGGCACACATACCAAACCGAACCATTTCGGTACGCACCTGTTCAGTTTGGTACACAGATGTACCGAAACGGCACAGTATGTTGAGAAAAAGAAAAAGGAACGAAAGATGTCGTTCGATGTGGAACTTTAAATCTGCGCAAGTTCTGCACGGACATATTGAAGGAGCGCACATTGACCCAAAATACGAAATAGCAGCTGGTATAAGGTAAAAAAAAACAAACAAATATGATGTCAACCTGGAAGGAAGAGATTGAGGACCCTCCTCCATCATTACAGTCCTGTTTGGGATCACTACAGGTTCAGGTGAAAGCCAACAACAAGGAAAGAGACGGTGATAAGACGAACATTGTTTGCTGCCTATGAACTACGGTAGTTCTCAAACACTTACACTTGCTCTCTCTGTCTGTCCGTCTGTCTCTCTCTCTCTCTCACACACTCACACTCACACACACACACACACACACACACACATGCTATATAATAGAGGAATACAACCCAGGAGTTGGACATTGAAAGTATGTAAAGTTTCACTTTTCATGTCAGAGTTAATTATGGACTGCACCCCCATGTATATAACTGCCCCCCCCCCATATTTATGTTGTTGTTGTACAGCTTCTTTATGATGATGTCAACAAAAGTTAGTGAAATTATTTGGATCTGGATCTGATTCTGGATTTGGTGCAACTTCGAAAAATTTCCCCATTATAAGAGATAGGAAGTGGATCGATGCAAAAACTCAGTACAATACATGATATCCAGTGTAAATTTCTACAGTACAGCCCTGATGGGGAGATGACCTAAACATAATGGCCACATGCTGATCAGGATCTTCTTCTGGATCCAGGAACTTACAGAAAATTTAACATGGGCTCTTATGGGGAAAAATTTCAATCTTCTTCTCCGAAACTACAGTTCTGATTGACTTCAAACTTGGTATACAGCTTCTTTATAATGATGTCAACACAAGGTATTGAAATTATTTCGATCCGGATCTGATTCTGGATTTGGTGCGACTTTGAAAAATTTTCCCATAATAAGAGATAGGAAGTGGATTGATAGAATAAATCAGTAGATATCAAGTTGGAATTTGAATTTTTTTACAGATCTGATTGGAATATGACCAAAACATGGTAGCCATATGCTGATTCACTTGGCACCATTAAACTGGGTTTGAATTTGTTTATTACTGTAACAGGAGATTCTGTACATGTATGCCACTTACTTAGTTCTCTGATCCACTGAAGCTTCTTACCACCCAGGATCTTTTACATGCACAAATGTACATGACCACGAAGTGAGGATACACAGAAATACTCTTGGATTGCCCAAGCTGGGAATCAAACCCGGGCCTCTGGTATGTCTGCCAATCACCTAACCCTCTGGACCACACAGCCCCCCCAAATACCATGATAGATGACCCGTCTTGAAATACCATATTTTCATTCCAAAGGCATTCAGGCACCCTTTGCTGCATATAGATCCTTAAAGTCCTTCCATTGTTATTTGATGGTTACATACTTTGAGATATATATATTGCCAACACATTTCACTACAATTTATGACCAAAGTTGACCTATAGTAAATCAATCAAGCCATTATTGTGTTCACATTGTTTCCAGAATTAATATGTGTGAAACACTTGTTTCAACAAAGCCAGGTCTATCAAAGAATAAATCCTGACCGTCCATGTTTTCAGCGTGGGCTATTTCTGTAATATAATAAATACACAGAACTGGGTGATAATAAATGGCATCTGGAAACATTTCCCAAAGCTTTTAATTTGGCCGGTAAGCTACAGGGCCATTGGTCCTATTTTTCTATATTCTGTTGTCTCCAAAAATTGGGGGTACAAAATGTTAAAAAATTCATAATAAATGCAGTGGCTTTCAAAACCGAAAACGTACCGAACTGAAAATTTTGTGTACTGTTACAGGCCTAGTACAAAGTAAACACTGTAAATGATGTATTTTGAATGCAGCGAGTACTTTACATCAGGATGTTTAGTTGTGAATAGTGTGTCATATCTACATGAAACCACGTTTGTCTGCAGGTGGAGGTAGATGGAGAGAGAGTGGAGGTGTGTGGACAGTGGAGCCTGGCCTCCCCACTGCTGCCGCTAACCATCAACAACACACACAGAATGCTACAGGTAACACAATCATAGATACACATATGCAGCTTCAGCTTGATATAGATATATAAATAAATGGATAGAGAAAAAAGAAAATATGTTTTTATTGATCCAAAACTGGGAAATTACAGTGCAGCAGCAGCATGACACACAATAAAAAAACACAAGCGCAAACATGATACACTGTATATTATAAATTAGAAGTATAAAAAAGATCTAGGTAAAAAACCTGGACAACAATCTAGTTAACTGGTAACGCATCACACACGTCAGGTCTGAACAGTTCTCTGTAGAAATACAAGCCACATCTGTTTCACACTTTTCCTTCTCCTCCTCATACACTATCATCTAGTGCACATGATGATGTGTTTTTTTTGTCTTTTCTAGAGTCTGTCCAGAGATGCATCAGGAGAGATAGTCCTACAGTACCTTGGCACATCGGTATGGTTACATGTCTGCAGTCAATCAATGAAATTTTATTTATGTAGCACCAAATCATAACAAAAGTTATTTCATGACACATTTCAAGCTGGTCTAGACCAGATTCTTGCAAGCACTACACATACATACACACCCTGTTAACAGGAGTTGCTTGTCAATCTAAAGCCCTTTTCTGAATTCTGGTGATCTGTAGTCATTGTGGAGATTGACAATGATCTTAATCTTATCCAAATCTGCTGTAACTGGAGACATAAAAATTCCACTGCAAATTACCAGCTTTATTTCATCAAACACAGAGGTCCAGTGATCATGTTAGTTTCATGTGAACTGACATCTCAATGTTGACTGTATCGCTCTATGCATTTATGTAGCATGTTTCACCAGTCAGTTATGGAGGTAGTTGTGAATTGTAGTTTTGAAAGTGTTTTGTATTATTGTTACTCTAATTTTATTACCTTCGCCAAGGAGGTTATATTTTTGCCGGTGTTGGTTTTGTCTGTCTGTCCGTGTGCAAGATAACTCAAAAAGTTATGGACGGATTTGGATGAAATTTTCAAGAAATGTTGATACTGGCACAAGGAACAAATGATTAAATTTTGGTGGTGATCGGGGGGGCTGATCTGCCTTGGTGGAGGTCTGCCCTCTCCGAGTGCTTTCCTAGTTATTATTGTTGTTAAAGCGTCTCGAAGTCAAAGTCAGCTTTATTGTCAGTTTTGCCACATGTTCAGCCCATACAGAAGACTGAAATTACGAAACTCTAATTCCCACAGTGCAAGAAGGAAGACAGTAGAAAAATATCAAAGATAGAATATAACTATGAATATTGAAAATAACTGTAAACAAGGGGTTGAAGAGACAATAAATAAATCAGTAAAGTGACAGATGAGTTACTAAGTTACCCTGCTTTCCTTTTGCAGTTTAAGGTTCGTGTTCTGTCCAAGTTGGCAGCAGAGTTGAACTCGTACATGCCTGAGAAGGTTCCAGAAGACACCACCAGTATCCTGCGCTCACCGATGCCTGGAACAGTGGTGGCGGTGTCTGTCAAAGCTGGAGATACGGTAAACAGATCCACATGGATTCAGCTGCACAGACAGGAGCCAGTTAGACTGATAGATATTCTGATTCTAAAGTAGACCTACTAACTGTTATGTAGAGCAGGGAGATAAAACCATAATAATACATAAGGGGATAAGTTTAGACCCTGTTGGGTTACAATTTCTTGTATTGTGATAAATTGCCTTGGATATCAGCAGCATGTTTTTATTCTAATGTTAAAGACTAATTGAAAATCTCCTCAGGTGCCAGAATTTGCAGACTCTTGTTAAAAGGAGAGGGAATTGGAATCAGGGTTTTACATTGTAGCACAGAAGTCTCTATAAACATAAGCAAAAATAAAATGTTGGGCGCCAGACAGGAGAGGGGTTCAATTTCACTTCAACCTGTCAAATTTATAACATATTTATTTTAACTTAAATGTGAAAGATAAAAAAAAAACAGCTGCTCACTTCATTGCAACAAAAGACATATCAGATAACAGCATAAAATTAAGGTTTCTTAATTTCCTCAATTTTAAATCAGTAATTCAGAATCGTCAACATCATCATCAAAACATTTCAGATTATTCATCAACTCAAACAAGTCTTACATCAGGAATTAAACGGTAAGTTAAATAGACATTACATTAAACTTAGGTAGTCAGTCCCAGAAAACAATAGTTTTTTGAACACATGTAGACAAAGAGGGAGGATAAGTGTGTAGGAGTGTATGTATGTAGAATGAGTGTGCAGGGGTGTATTGTTGGTAAGTCTTCAGGGTCCTTCAGTTCTTTCCAGGGGATGATGGTGAGTATGGAGATGAGTTCAGCTCAGTTCATAGGGGTGAGTGTATGTGTGTGTGGGGGGGTGGGGGGGAATGAATGGGGTCCAGTTCTGGGCAGGTTGGAGGTTAGGGGCGTATGTGTGTTGAGTAGGGGGAGAGAGAGAACAGAGATATCTTCAGGCCAGGTGGGAGAAGCCAGGAGAGTTTGGGAAAAAGGGGAACTTGTCTGCCTGTAGGTGTTCTCTGGCCCGGAGAGAGAGTAACCACTGAGTCCGAGCAGGAACAGGTCCACCTGTTCCAGGGATTCAAATTCTCTTGTAAAGACTCCTGGGTCCACACCAGTCCATTTTCAGATTCTTCAGTTAAAGTCACATTAAGTTTTTTTTCCCTCCTTTCCTTTTCAATCTCACTTCTCCGGTCAATCTGACCCCCTTCCAGTCTCTCCTTTGTTTGAGTTTCCCTCCACACTCAGCTCTCAGGTGTGTCTCCTTTGTAAGTTTCCCTTCCCCCTCCTTACCAGTGATGTCACTGTCACCTCCTACTTCCTGCTACAACATCACAATCAAAGGATCTTCTGATCAGGTTGTTTTGTTTCAGGTCCACCTTGTGAGAGGATGCAGTAGTGGGAAAATTCATACTTTCATAGCTTTTAATTAAGTTACTCTGAGTTTGGTGTTCACGGATTCATATTTAAATAGTCATTTATTACTTTGACTTATATTAAATCAGTTTGACAATTACCTTCTTTCTAGTATACTTATATATGTTTGGGGTGGCCATGGCTCAGATGGTAGAGTGGGTCGTCCAATAACCAAAGGGTTGGCGGTTTGAATCCTGCTCTGTCCTAGTCAGTCCCTTGTGTCCTTGGGCAAGACACTTCACCCTCCTTGTCTCCAGTGCCACTCACGCTGGTGTATGAATGTTTGGTGGTGGTCGGAGGGGCTGTAGGTGCGAATTGGCAGCCACACTTCTGTCAGCCTGCCCCAGGGCAACTGTGGTTACAGATGTAGTTTACCACCACCAGAGTGTGAATGTGTGAGTGAAGGAATCATGGGTCAATAATGTAAAGTGCTTTGAGTGACCAAAAAAGCGCTGTAGAAATCTAATCCATTATTATTATGTTCATGTTAAATTTTTTGTGGGGATGTGTCAGCTGATTCAGTTACCCACTTTTTTCTGATCAGATATAGATATAGATAGGTGGATAGATAGCAGTGGTGGAGCCAGAAAAACTGGAAGGGGGTGCAGAAGAATGGTGAGGCCCAGTGGGGGTTCAACGTGGCAAAGCCGAATTAACATAATAAATGCTTCAAATCACATAAAATTGTGTATATACGTGTGTGTGTGTGTGTGTATAATTTTTTTTTTTTTTTTTATTGTCATACACTAATAAAATGAATACAATTTGACCTCACTAATGTGGCCACTTTTGGAACCAAAGCAAAGAGTGTGCTTTAATAAGGTTGGTCTCAGTAATGGCATTGAATTCCATTGCATTCCAAATAATTTAAAATTAAAAAAAGAGGACACACTAGAGGTATAGGCCTTTGTTTGACACTTTTGTGTGATTCACTCCATCACTAGCTGTGTTCCACGACAACTCCAAGATATTTAATATTCAGGCCATGCAGCAATAGGTATGTAATATGTTCCATACCTTCAGTGGCTGCCCATTTGTTTTTCATGCAGACTCAAATGCTGCTTGAATATATAGTTGATTAGACTTTAGTCTAGTTTAGATTTAACTATCTTTACCATATAGACCCTTGTCATAAATGGCATATGTGCAGTAGACCCTCCAATACAAGAGACAGGAGAGCGTTGGGGCGCATAAATTTGCATTTCGAGATACAGGTGGACATATAGCTCTGTAATTAACTCTATGGGCTGTGGTGTAAGAGGTTCAAATCTTGGTAAAAGTGCTTACATTGTATTCAACATCTTACATGGTCGAACGGGGGGGTGCGGTGCCATTGGATAAATGTATGTGGATAGATGGATCTAGATGGATAGATAGATTTTAAGACGATCCAGCGATATGACACCAGTCTTACATTACTCAACCCATTAAACTGGGCAACTACCAAGTTCCATCAGTTCCATATTGTTGTTTCTGTGTTCTTAGGTCGCAGAGGGACAGGAGATCTGTGTGATTGAAGCCATGAAGATGCAGAATAGTTTAACTGCTGTCAGGCAAGCAAAGGTAACCCATTTCCAGTGCTATGTTTGTCTAACATGAGGTTGCCTCTGTCAGCAGATATCAGTAACTGTAGATGACACTGTTTGTGATTATCTTTTGTGTTGAACTCGCCCTGTGTTTCAGGTCAAGAGTGTCCACTGTAAAGCAGGAGAGACTGTGGGAGAAGGAGACCTGCTCGTAGAACTGGAATAAACTGAAAGCTGTGATGCTGGTCCACAGTCAGAACCAGGATGTGCCTTCCTTCTGTCTGTGTTCAGAAGAAGACTGGACTGTTGTAAAATGCAGATCCATGATCAAGACTCAAGAACAAGATCAAACATTTACTTTTCACTCCACAGTCATTCTATGAATTGAAAAAATCCATCTTTATTCACAGTTTGTTTCTGTTTATACTTTGAGCATCGTGAAGCAAGTTCATCCAGTCTGGAGTGTATTTGTGTGTATTTCTGTTATCCAGCTCAACAACACCTCACCTTGTTCTTTTAAATCAGAAGTTCCCACTCCATTTATTTTTGGCTCCTAATGACCATTTACAAACCTGTACAGAGAGCTGTATATTTGCCTCAAGAACACCCTGTAATCCTAAACATATGAGGAATTTCAGAATGTAGTATAATACAACAGCTGCTTCAAAACCAGGAATGGACACTGCCACTAAATGTGAGTTAATATTTGGAACAATATCACATTAAGGCACAAATGGATCTGATAATACAGTTGATCAAAATGATATCAATTGCTTTTTATAAATTAAATTCTGTTAAATGACTGCATTGATTCATTGTATTATTATAGTGTATCATAGAACTCAGTTTTAGTTGCATTCTTTCTGTTAAACTGGGTGCAATTAAAGAACAAATAAAAATAACAAAGATAAAGATTAAAATTGTACATTGTATTGCTATGCATAGGAAAAGATTTTAGATTAACTTGTACAGATCCTCAGAGGCCCTGTCACTATGCTTTTTTTTTAATCCATGTGCTGAGGTCCACTAATATTAATGACTGGCGTGTAGTGGGTCTGGACGCATCGCTTTTATACACTTGGGTCCAATTTGTTCAATATAACCAGCTTTTCAACTTAATTTACAATGATGATGAAATCTCACCCCATTTCATTAAACTGAAAACACAGCATGTGTGTTAGAATTCCACTTGAACTGTGGATCATCTGTCCCTACGAACAAATATGAAACTCATTTTTATTACTCGTATAATTTGGAGTCAGGTGTAGTGGTGATTCACTGGTCATCACTGTCACTTCACAGCAAGAAAGTCCTGGATTTAGCTCTGGTGGTCCTTGGTGGGAGTCTGTGCATTTTACATAATAGCTCTAAGCTATTAATAGGTTAATGGTTAAATCCAAATCAACTGTAGGTGTGAATTTGAGAGTGAATGGCTGTTTGCAGATGTCAGGCCCCAGCACCCCTACGACGAAGCCAGGGGCATCAAACTCATTTTAATTCAGGAGCCACATTCAGCCCAATAAGTGGGCTGAACTAGTAAAATAACAGTGAAAAAAAGGAGTACAACTAGAAAAGCACTCAGAGAGCGCAGACCTCTGCCAAGGCAGATTTCACCCCCCACCCCCCATCCCCCTGATCACCACCAAAATGTAATCATTTGTTCCTTGTGCCAGAATCAACATTTCCTGAAAATTTCATCAGCCCCCCCCTCCATCACCACCAAAATTTAATCATTTGTTCCTTGTGCCTGAATCAACATTTCCTGAAAATTTCATGAAAATCCATCCATAAGTTTTTGAGTTATCGTGCTAACAGGCAGATGAACAAACAGACAGACTGACAGACAAACCCCAATGAAAACACAAGAAAAGCACTTGGAGAGCACAGACTTCCACCGAGACAGATCTGCCCGCCCCCCCCCCCGATCACCACCAAAATGTAGTCATTTCTTCCTTGTGCCAGTATCAACATTTCCTGAAAATTTCATGAAAACTTTTTGAGTTATCTTGCTAACAAACAAACACACAAAGCAAAGTGATCACAATACCTCCTGGCGGAGGTTATGTTTTTGCCAGGGTTTGTTTGTTTGTTTGTTTGTTTGTCTGTCTGTTAGTGTGCAACATAACTCAAAAAGTTATGGACAGATTTGGATGAAATTTTCAGGGTTTGTTGGAAATGGGATAAGGAAGAAATGATTAAATTTTGGTGGTATTCGGGGGCGGGGGGGCCCACTGATCAGCCTTGGCGGAGGTCTGCGCTCTCCGAGTGCTTCTAGTTACATTATGAAAATATTTACATCTACAAAATTTCCATAAAAATGTGAGTAACATTTACAACCTGAAATGTCTTAAAAAATAATTTCAATTTTAACAATATTCTGCCTCAGTTTATCATTTACACATGTACTGTACATAACCTATACATCACACTGGATCTACAAATACACAACACATTCAGTAACCGGCAGAATATTGTTAAAATTACACTTACACGTACAACTTTTTACGTTCTTATTCAGGTTATTCACATTTCTTTTAAAGGACAGTTTGTAAACAGAGGTGGGTAATCCCAGCTCCATAGAGTAAAAATCCTGCCATGTATTGGTTCTAGCTGTTCACTTAACACAGGTGATTCCGCTAATTATCCATCGACCTGGATGAGGAGTTGTGCTCATCAAAATGGGCTGGTTCAGTGAGTGTGTGGAACAAATACATGGTAGAACTTTTACTCTGTGGAGCTGGGATAACCCACCTCGGTTTGTAAATGTGCACATTTTCATGCAATTTTCCTTTTTTCGCACAAAGGGAAAAATGTGTAGTTGTCATCATTGATAGGTTATTATAATAGTATTTTACTGGTCCAACCCACTTGAGATTGAATTGGTCTATGTGGAACCTGAACTAAACTGATGTCAACATCCGTGATTGTTAATATCTTCAGTGTAATTTTTGCATTTCATAAATCCATCCCATGGACCTTATGTTTGACACCTGTGGACTAAGAGCCTCGTAAAATATTCATTCATTCATTTTCTGAACCCGCTTTATCCTCACTAGGGTCACTTGGAGCCTATCCCAGCTACATAGGGGTGAATGCAGGGTACACCCATCACAGGGCTGAACATATAGAGACAAACAATCACTCTGACACCTATGGGGCATTTACATTAACTGATTAACCTATCAGTGCATGTCTTTGGATGGTGGGAGGAAGCCAGAGTACCCGGAGAGAACCCACGCAGACACGGGGAGAACATGCAAACTCCACACAGAAAGGTCCCACCCCCATTGACTGGTGTTGGAGTTGAACCCAGGACCTTCTGTCTGTGAGGCATGAGTGGTAGCCACTGCACCACCGTGTCGTGCCTCATAAAATATAATTTAGCCTCGACAGTCTTGTTTCCTATGTCCTGAACATTGTGGATCAGAACCAACAGAGGGAAGGATCTGGTGGAAGAATGACCTCAGCCAAAGCTTTGGCTACATTTGGTCTCCACCTGAACAGGTCCAGGACATCAACTAGTCCTACAAATGTCATCAGGAACTACTTCTCCATTGTCTTCCATCTTCTTCTGTCCACAGGTTTCTGTGTGAAGTCCTTTTATGATTCCTCATGGAAGGTTATTTGACAGTTGTGATGACTTGGGTCTGTGATCTTGTCTCTCAGGCCAAATGGGCACAAAGTGCAGAAAGCGAGAATGTATTGGTTTGTGTTTAAAGTTATGGACAAGTTTAACAAATCTTATTCATGTGATAAACTGGACGAGTATTCTGTGAAATGAGTCTGTCTGTTGTACATGGTTTGGTGTGTGTGGTGTTACCTGTAATTCTTGCTAATAGTACAAACAATAAACCAACACTGAGGCAAGTTTGGTGCTGAACTGGAGAAAAGCCACAATGTAACAGAATTCTTGCATTTTAATTTACATATATGTTTTATGTGCCTTTTTTTATCCTGATACTTTTCAACCTAACCCTTTGGGCTTCTACCTTGAATAAAATAGGCTCTATAACATTTTGTCTACTAAGTAATTCTGAAAACATATCTGTATGACGATTTGTAAAATTTTCATCAGTTCTTTGGGCAAATGACTTAAAATAATGAGAAAAAAACACTTAAAAGTTCTTAAAAGTCTGAACAACCAGACAGTGGAGGTAATGCATCTAAAATAATAGAATAAAACCCATCTGTATGGGGTCAACTTCAAGTAAGACATTGTGAAAGTCAAGCCTGTTTGAGTCCAGTTTAAATCCTACTGTATAATGCACATTCTGTGTCCAGCGTCCGTGCGACTGATGTTGCAGCACGGGAGGGCGTTTGTATGGGTTTTCCTCAGCCTTCACAGGCCTGATTGCCGCCAAACTTGCCAAATGAATAGAAACATGACCTGACTACCTACTAGGCACAATTTTATATCTGTATTCAAATGTTGTGAGGTATGCTGGGCAATTTTAGCCTGTCATGCCATCGTACAATGGCACCACGGGTACAATGCCGCTAGTCCTATATAACACACATTTTTTCCCACTAAGTTATGTCAAAATAAAATGAATATTAGACATGAGACACCAAAAGATTCTCACCATCAGATTATTTTGTTAATTTGCTGTTTTTCTTTTCTTTTACTTAATTTGTTCATTTTGTTGACTTGATATTTGATGTAACTACCAGCCTAAAGTGAATAGAACAAACAAAATCAGTTTTACCTTCAACATTTTTCCTCCTTTTTCTTTTCAGCAGCAGATGGAAAAAACACTGAGTAGTATCAAGTAGATCTGAGGTGACAAAGCCATCATGTGGGAGGGGCATGTTTTAGATAGTTCCCTCCTCTATCACACCTGGAAGCCATTACATCATTATCAGGCCTCTGCAGAGCATAATGATGAGCTGATCATTAATTGACCCAGGTGTGCTGGAAGAGGGAAATATCTGAAACATGCAGGACACCGGCCCTCGAGGACAGGAGTTTGACACCCCTGGTGTAGCACATTTGGGTTGTTGAGACTTTACTGCTTCGTCTTGAACCACTGTGACTTGGGCTCATTTTAGTTTTGGGCTGGACTACAACTCTACGTTGGTATGACAGAATAACTGAGACAGGGAACATTAACCCATAAAGACCCAAACATCTACTGGCAACCAAAAGCATCTACCAATCTAAAATGTTTAATACCTGTTGATCCACTAATCCTGTCAATACATGTAAATGATTGGTGTAAAATACAGTTTGTCATCTTTTCATGGTCTTCAGATATGACCCATTTGGATATTCAGAGGCTCCATAGTAAACATGGAAACACAGTCATCTTCTACAACCCTGATTCACCAGTAAAACCCATGGAGTCTGATAAATAACAGGGGACGGACACACTTTGTTTATGTTCAGTTAAGGATATATTTGCTGAAAAAAATCACTTTTTCTTCAGTTTTCTCTGTTTTGATATAATGTTTGAATTCAGTGTGAGTTTTCATAAATATAGGGAAATACATGATTTACAGTGAAAAATGCAATAAATCATATAAATAAATGGTGGTAAATCACTTAAAAAAGGTTAAATAGAGTCAAAAATTCAATTGGGAATGGCCAGAAAAGTAGCACTGGATCTTCATGGGTTAAACACAAACCTAATAAATGTTTTAAAGTGTAAATAAGCTTTAAACAGTTAGCTCCACCTATAATATATACTAACATGAAGGTGAGTATGTTTTCTTACTCTGACCAAAGGGACGGGAGGGTGAATATGGTTTCATTTAAAGTTTTTTGACGACAGTGCATCTCCTTAGTTCCAACATTTTGAGTAAAATTATTGTCCTGTTTCAACATATCTATATGCCTGATTTAACATCAGCAAGTTTTAAGGTTTTAACACCAATTCACAAGCAAAGACTGAGGATCCAGAGGGGAAAGGATGACTTCAAGGACTTACAGGAAAAAAATCCAGTTTAATTATCAAACAAACATGCTTAATACAACCAAAACCCACATTAAACCATAGCATTAACAAAGGAGCATTAGAAGAATGTTTCTCTGGTGACGGAAAAGGCTTCATTCATTCACAGCTTTCTCATTTGTTCAGTCACTACACCACTTTTTTATATTAGAAAATGTGTTATTTACAAAAACATTTCTTCAGTAAAGTTTACAAGGTCAAAGAAGCCTTTGTTAAATAGGCCGCTTCACAGAGCCACTTAACAAATCTGATTCCATTTCACAGAACACTTGAACCAAGTGCAAACCAAGAAAAAGAGGCTGACAGTAATGAGCAATCACTCAAAAAGTTTTAGCAGTGACACAAATTGACTGCAAAATGTAATTTATTTGCAGATAAAACTCTTAAACTAATAAAATATAGAACTGTTCTTCAATCCACCTTCGAAATATGGAAATTAAAAACGAAAATACAGAAGCAGCAAAGCTTGTGAAAACAAAACTCATCTCACTGCTGAAACATTTGTGGACAGCTGATGACAGGTTTTTGTTGTAACAGATCAGATGAGCAGGTGATAGAGTCCATTACAGAACATGAATCTGTCATGGAAACTTTACATCCTCAGATCAGAGTGACTCAGGTGGTTAAAAACATGTTTACAGACTGAAAATGCTGTCTCGTGTCTGACTTGAGCATGTGATGCTCTGTGTGGCTTTGTATTAAACATTTTCTTTCTTCTTTCAGTAAAAGTCAGGGATTTTCTACAGATATTCAATATGTATCAGGTGTCTTCTACTTCAGTCATATGAAGACTTCCTCACTTCTATATATATTTGGTTTGCTTTCAACAAATATACAACTTTTATTTTCTGCTTTGGGACAACTGAGGCACCATACACACATCTCAACGCCCACAAAAATGGGCCCGGCTGCTCTGATGCATGATCATATAGAGGCTGCAAGGTTTGGAATGAAGTTGGAGAATTCCATCAAACACAAGATTTCTAAGATTAGTGTAAAAGTTTTACCAGGGCTCAGGCAACAGTCAATGTGAAGGCCCAGCTGAAACTGATGATTATCACTTTCCTTGATTAAAGTGCATTTTTGAGGGCGAAACACCCTTAAACACTTGTGAAAACCTGCATACATCAAAACTGAGAAAGATGTTGCATCTTATAGGTCTTGGAAATGTAGTTATTATTATTATTTTTTTAAATTCAGCTCTGACTTCATATTTCAGATACATGTATCAGGTTGAGAAGCACAAAAAAGCTCAGCTGAACCCAACTGGACATCTGCCATGTTGGTTTGAGTATGCAGTTACACTGAATAGGCCCATTTTTGCCATTTCCCACCCTTTCATTGCTGACAGAGGAATACTGAACTCCTTTGTACCACAGACGTTTGGACGCCCTCTAAAAGTGAAGCAGAACATGTTGCTCTCCCCTGATTGGCTTTGAGTCATAAACCCACCTCTTTGATGCTATTCTGTTATATTGACTTGTGCAAATACTACAACTGTACAGTAAAAGCCCAATAAAAGTTTCTCAAATGTGATTTTCAGTCTGTTTAGGAGGATTTCATATAACTGATTTGTGGTACAATTATTATTATTTATTTATAAAAACAGGGGATTAACAACTGATGACCAATCATGTTTCAGGAATCTGCCCACATACCTACCATGTAGGAGGGCGGATGTCATGGTCCCGTCTCTGCTACAGAGTATACACGAATCTAGCTTTATTTTGTCACAGTGGAAGGAAATGATGTGGCGTCCCTGTTTACATACAGTCTATGATTTGTCCAACATGTAACAAGAGCTTAGACCCCAGGACTAAGTCTGTTCCAACAAAAGAAAAAAAAAAAACCCTGTCCACTTTGCTGCATTCCGACCCCCACTATGGGCGTAGGTGTGATGGTCTGATCATCGCAGCTCTGAGCATCAGTTTTTCCTCTGGGTGACTGAACCTGGACCTCCCTTCAACGGAAAACACATCAGTAACATCCCACTACCTCTTGCTGAAGCTCTTCTAAAATGTTTTAGGGATGGGGAGGTTCACAAACCAAACTACGACCTTTAAGTTGAGTTCCATTTCAGTTTTAACTTGTTTTTTACCCATTTGGAAATATTCAGGGTTCAAATGTCCCCTTTTCTAACAAATAATGAAACAGCTTGTACTCAAGAAAACAGGACAAATAAAGCCTCTCTAGATATGTGCAGTACAACATGATATAGAATACTGACAAAAGAACTAATTTCACAAGTCAAATGCCAAATTTTCACATAACTGGTTAAAGAAAGTAGCTGTTGAGAAGCAGATACTTGTAGCTCCATTTGTCTGACTGCAATTTATAACTTTATCTCCAAACCGAGCTGTCCAGGATCATAAAACAACTCAAATGTCTCACAGATGAGCTGACACCCATTGTATCTGTGTCTGCATCAGATCTGGTAAGAGGCTCATTGTTACAAACTGATATCATTCAGATTATATGCAGTAAGATGCCTGAAGTACAAAAGTAGAAGCCAGAGTACACATGCTCACACACCAGTAGTTCAGCCGTTATCAACCGGTCATCTGTGTCAGATGAAGCATCCACTCTGCTCGGACTGAGGGGGTTGTTGATTTTATAAGGATGTACAGATCATTTTGAGAGTACTGAAAAATCCAGAGGTCGATGAGAGAAAACATCATGTAGCCACTCGAAGTCTGTTCTGGGGTTGTATTCCTCAGTCCACTTTGACCACACTGTAGATCTTGGTGACAAACCAGAAACAAGCAAAGAAGCCAATAGTACCTGCAGATGGAAAATACAGGCCATAAATTAGGAAAAAATGCTTGTCTTAAATTGTAGCCAACATAGCATACAACAGTTGGCCTCACCATAACTGAAGTACTGATGCTTAAACCCTTGCTGATGCAGTTAACGAACAAAACAGGACTGTGATTTTGGTTGAACTTTTAAACTTCCTATCACTCTACACACAACCAAAGGCCTTCGAACACCACATGCATATAGTTTTGAAACTGTTGCAAGAAAAAAAAAAAATATGTCGATCAAGTCTACACAGTAACACCAAAATACCTGTCCTACATTGAAGTTTCTGGAACAGGTGAAATTTCCCATGTTTTTTCCACACCACTCAACTGTTTGACCAATCTGAATGACAACTTACCAAATGCCATGCATCATTTTTATACTGATGATACTGTAATTTAGTGCTACTCTTCTTCAACTGCACAAGTGTCAGAGTTTTTACAGTCTGCTTTTAATATAGTCCAGTCTCATCTGCAGGCACTGAAATTAGTTTTAAAGGCTGACCAAACCAAACTCATGGTATTTGCACATAAATGTCACATACAAGAGATCATTCAGCCAGTAACAACTGCCTAAGGTACTCCAATAGAATTTGTCACTACATATTGTGACAGTTTGAGTTTGAAGCTTTAATTTATATATTTTATATTATTTTATTCTATAGATGTTTTAGGGGTGCCAGCCAGGTCTCTCTCCTGATATATAAGATGTGAACTTAGTCAGTTTAAGTCAGTCTGTTGTGTATGTCTCAAACCACACAAAGGATAGGAGTCTTAATTAAACCCACACCCTACACATTAAATGACAAAAAAAGAAAGCACACCTTTAAACCATTTAAAATTCAAAATCATGTATTAAACAATGATTATATAAAAAAAAACTCACAAATGCAAACCCAACAGGTGCCCCCCCAAAGTCCAAACTCAACAAAATCCACCAACCAAGCAAAAATTCCACAGTTCATTTAAACAAAAAATTCCACTCCGGGTTTTCAGTTTTCTCAAGAAGAAAAAAAAAAAATTCAGTTCGTTGGTTAAACAAAAAACAAGTGCACAGTTCAGTTAAAGGCCTTCAAAAAAAACAAGAGGGCAGAAAAAAAAAAATTAAACTACTCACACCGCTCCAATGTCCGGTCGCAGTCAGTCATTCAGTCCAGTCCAGTCAGTCAGTCAGTCAGTATTCCGGTCCGGGGTTTGCTGCTGGATTGCTGGTATGTGTCTTTGCTGCAGTGGGATGGATGGTTGTGATGTACCAGAGGGAGAAATGGGCGGAGATGAATAGAGTTGGTAACGGGATTAACCTGCCGTACTTTTTGTCTGTTCTAACGAGCTGTTGCTCCGATGCTTCCGTGCCGACTCGACTCGAACCACGAATGCAGATATGGGGGTGTATTTAAAAACTGCAGCCAACTCCGGGCAAATCAGGTGACGATGCCGTGGCGACAATTTCCGGGGTGGATCCGGAGGCTAACAGGCATGTTACAGGGGTGTGTGTGTGTGTGTGTGGTGCAACTTCCAAGTTGTCACAATATAAGTACCAATTGTACGCTAAAGCTGAGTGGCATTCATTGAGTTCCCAAAGGTTTACCCATTGGTTGACTCTGCAGGGGTGACTGCAAAAGAAATCTCAAGCCTGACAATTTTTCTTCAGGTTGGGTCATGTGGAATGGGTTGTTGGTGGGCCTACATCCAGCAATTTGCAGGTCTGCATAGGAGAAAATTAAGAAATCCTTGGCCCCTGAACAATAAAGTCTTGTGGCCCCTCAACCACCCAGCTCACACTGAATATATCATGTAAAAGGGGGTTTGGTTGAAAATGTTGAAAATTATAGCACTTGAAGTGCCTTTTCATGCAATTTCAGATGGAAACTACTTGCTTGAGTATTGTGCAAATACAATGCAGTTCTGCTCATTAATCCACCACCAGATCTGCATTAGGAAGTATGAGCTGAGCTTTCAACAGCGATGTAATAACGCTTGGTTTGGGCTTTCACTTCCCCATAAATAAGAGGTCTGGGCCAAAACAACATTAATATATTAATCTTATTTTTTCCCCTGCTGTTTAACTCACATTGGATAACTAACTCTGTATCTAGAATCATTTTAAACAAAATTAACACATTTTTAAAATGTGCAAGACCAGCTTCTTGAGGATTCATCAATATTTAATGAGAAGGGGGCAATTGTGCAGTCTGCCACCTGTTTCTTAAACTGCAGTGTGATGCCATGTCTCAAAACAACTGGGTATCTTTCGGGAGAATGACAGATGAGAAAGCGCATTTTTGTCTTCTGATAATTTTTTGCAGAGGCTCACAATGGACTAGGACAGAGTGAATGCAAAATCATGTTCTGCTAAGAATGAACAGACGCAAATTTTTTGTTTGACAACACGATCGGTCATCGAAGACGGGATATATGATGTGGTGGCTGTCGCTCCTGGTAACCGGGTAACATGAGACGCATGCACAGCAGCTCTATGGCTAGGGTCAGCTTCATGCTGTGAAAGAACTTTTTTACCATTTGTTACAAATTTCAATGTGCGTGAGCATAATGTACAAAAACAAAGACCCGGTTGTCTTAATTTTTTGCACCAACTGCCATAAGACTTTCCATCCGTTCCCACCTCCTCTTGCCACACCCAGCGCCATTTATTTTTCAGTCCCCTGTCAACTTGCAGGACGTGTTCACCAGTCTTCATCTGCTTGCCTTCCACCTTTATGAGTGTCACCATTTACAGTTGGCTACTCTGAAGTTGTTGGCTCCAAACCAGTTTGTTCATCTACACAAGACCTGCCCCCTTCCTACTACTGATTGGCTAGTAGCCGTAATTGGACTTCTTGGGAGCAAGAGCCATTGGTTGACAGTGAGAGGTTTATCAAAGCCCACGTCGCAGCCCTTGATATTGTACTGGCTCCGTTCATTTTGCATGCATGATATATATCCTACATGTTCCCCCCTTGCTGATGGCCACACACCAGAATGCCGGCATGGTGCCGGAATCCTATCACCCATGACTCTGATCTATAAGGCTCTTCCTGGATTGGTTCTACCACATTTATCTTCTCTTATTCAGAGAACCAACAGCCCTTATGCCCTTTGAACATGTGATATTTATTATCTGAATGTTCCCAAGGTTCGTACTGAAATGGGGAAGCGAGCCTTCAGTTTTGCCGCCCCCTCTGCCTGGAATACTCTTCAGTTGGAACTGAAAATTCTCATTCATTCATTTCACTACAATCTTTTCACACTATCTTACTGACTAGGCAGCAAAAATCCTTTGGACAGTGCCTGTGTTTTTAAATTGTTTGCTGACCTCGACTGAATCTTGCACTTTAAAATTTTAAATTGCTTGTGACCTAAACTACATTGCACTGTTGTTATTATTTTGTGTTATTACAAAATTCAAAAAGATCAGTGACAACAATAATTTTCAGGTGAATTATGAAGACTTTCTAAAATGTAAATGTAGTGAACATGGAAAATAGAAGCAATGGAGAATCTCATTCTTGGACATACCAGTGAATAAGAAAAAGATGAGAGCCATGATCATGGTGTATCCGAAATACAGGATTGTACTGGCCAGTCCAGTGATTTGAAGCTTGGAGAAGAAGTAGTGAATAGCATAGACCAGGAAATAGACGGCAGTGAAACCGCTGGTCAGGAAGGAACGCCACTGCCAATGGTAGTCCTGCAAAAAGAGGAGACAAGAGAAAAAAGCTAAGAGATGGAGCAATAACTGAAATAATATGTGATCTGTTCACACAAGAGCAAGTCCACTGCTGTTAGTACTAAAGTGAACACAATCAAACACATGTCTGAGCCAACAGCACATTTTACAGGTCAAAACTTAGCTCCCAGCAGTTTCACCACAAGAACCACTAACTGTACTAATCAATACTAATCTGATATCTACAGTAATAATTAGGTATAGCAATGAACATGTAATTTACCTCAGCACATAAGTGGAAGTAGCAGAGCAAGATGGTAGCCTCAGAGCAGGTGATGACCAAGATAATAAAGACGAGGAAAAGGAAGCCAAACATATAGTACATCTGATGGGACCTGGAAGACGCACAGACACACCATTAGAACCAAAGTAAATACATACACATCCTGCTCAAGGCATTATGGGTACTAGTAGATAGAAAGTAGAATTAAATACTCTGTGATTTTGTTGTTTTGAGCATGGATGGGTAGATTAACAGGCCAACAGGGGCTTTGCCTTTTGTCTTAGTTCTGTTCAAATTATAACAGACCCATGAGGCTATTGGCTTGTTGATCTCCCACTCCCACAGAGGTCACAGGTCACACATTCCACATCCACTGAATGACACAGGATATCATTCCTGCCTGTGGCCATCAAACTGTTAAACGTCACCTTATAACCTCATAATTATAATTACATACAACAATATTTTTTGCAAACTTGTGTATATTTCTTTAATTATCATGCTGATACAATTTTGTCCACTACATATTGTACAAATTGCTGTTCTAATTTTGTATCTTATTGGAGTATATATATATATATATATATATATATATATATATATATATATATATATATATATATATATATATATATACACACACACACACACACACACACACACAGGGTTATTCAAAAAGAATGAACTGATTTCATGACCATTGCTTCAGTTCTCAAGCATCGTCATGGAACGAGTCAGTGACTATTTGAAAGAGGAGTTTTCTAAGGCTGAGCTTTTTTAAATGGAAAAAGTGCCCCAGCAATGAAGGGGGCCGAAGATCTTGCTCTTTGAACTGAAAAGTTTTTGAATAAATAACAAAGAATTATACCAACTGAAAAGCACCTTATTATTAAACAGAATGAACAACACAAATAGTCATATATATATATATATATATATATATATATATATATATATATTAGAGCTTCATATATTTTTTGTTGTTTTGTTGTATTGATAATTCTTTTCCTGCTACTTTTCATTCTACTTAAGTGGAGTGAATATAACACCGAACAATTTCCCCCTGGGATTAATAAAGTATTCTTATTCTGAAAAAGATGTGATCTGCAGGAGGGCTGCAATGACTAGTCGACTAATTTAACAGCCAACAGGTCTTGTTGAATATTGAATTGAATATTTTTACATTTTCAAGGGTAATAATAAAGGTGAAGTTCCACTGCAACATGAAACAATGAAAATATAATTGAAATTTAACCTAAAAGTCAGTATTTTCAAAACCCAGAAAGATATTTAATTTCTCTTGAACTGAGTTGATTCTTACCAGATAGAGTTCAGTATGAAGAACAGCTGAATGAATATACACCCAAAGGGTAGAATTCCCCCCATGACAATTCCAGGGAGGGGCTTTGTGTAGAAGGACTGCTCTGGGATTTGCCGAGGAATTTGATTTGTCCGAACTGGATGCTCGATACCCTTCAACAACCAGTCCCAGTGAAGAAACATACAAAATAAATACACATACAATAAACATACAAACACAACCAACAATACACATACAACACACCAAAGTAAAGTAGTGTGTTCTCAATCTTATTCACAGAAACAAAAACATAATAACTATGACTTGCATATCTTATGCACATTTCTACTAATAAATGTTTGTTTCGCTTATCGTACTGTGATGAGTGAGTAGAAGTAGAGTTAGTAGAATATCAAAAGTATTCTAGTTCACCTGTATAATGAGGGCTTTGATCAAGATAGGACTTTCTTGACCCCCCACAGTGATACAATATATGGAGATATAAATCTGCATGGACACATTGCTGAATGCATTGTCAGGTCCATAAATATTTGGACAGTGACATAAATGTCACTGTCCAAATATATGTAATATATTATATATTTATAATGTAATTTTGCCCCTTATACCACCACAGTGGACTTGAAATGAAGCAATGAGGACAGTTTGGACTTTCAACTTTAGGGTGTTTATTAAAATTCCTGCATCAACCTAATAGGAATAATAACCACTTTGACTGAGCTTCTCCTTGGTATAATACTGAAACACATTCCCTTAAACAAGCAGCGCGTAAATTAGAGAGGCTATGGTGCTCCTCCTGCTCGGATAGTCACTTTCACTTTCTCACAGCTTTATCTACACGGCCTCCACATACAGGTCGTATTGAGGTTTGGACTGAGGACCGATTGAGGTCTGTGAGTGGGGGGGCATATCGTCCCTCCCAGTCGCAAATTAGTTTTCAGGGGGCAGCAGGTAGTTAATGATAAGGTGAGGGGAGCTCACTTTCTCACAGCTTTATCTACAGAGCTATATAACCCACCACGTCCTCCACATACAGGTTTGTTGTGTTACTTGTAGAATTAAGAACCCCCTCCCCTCATCCTACATATTTTTTCGGGCATGGAGGTGGAGGTGGGGTGCCAGTAGGCTCATGATGCCATTAGTGGGGCTTGGTTCCAAAATCATTGAGAAACTCTGCTCTAAATCATCAACTTGGCTCTTAGACCCAATCCCAACCAAACTTTTTAAAGTTACTCTGCCCCTAACTATTAACACGATCCTAAATATAATAAACACCTCATTAGTAACTGGCTACATGCCACAGTCTTTTAAATACGCAGTTATTAAACCGCTTTTGGAAAGAAAAAAAAAAAAACCCAAAAAAACCACTCTTGAGCCTGACATTCTGGCCAATTAAAGGCCTATATAAAATCTCCCCTTCCTTTCAAAAGTCCTTGAAAGAGTGGTAGTTAAACAGCTATGTTAGCACCAACAGGACAATAGTTTATTTGAAGACTTCCAGTCTGGATTTTGAGCTCATCATAGCACTGAAACTGCACTAGTCAAAGTTACTAATGACTTGTTACTAGCTGCTGAAGATGGACTGGTCTCGATCCTGGTTCTGTTGGACTTGAGTGCAGCTTTTGACACAATTGACCACAGCATCTTACTGCAGAGATTAGAATGGAACATAGGCATTAGAGGAGCAGCCTTCTGCTGGTTTAAATCCTATTCATCTAACAAGTACCAGTTTGTCAATGTAAACCAACAATTATCACCATGTTCCAGAGTTATTTTTGGCATACTGCAAGGGTTGGTCCACATACCCATTTTGTTTATGCTGTACATGCTGCCTTTAGGAAACATAACTAGAAAATATGGCACTAAGTTTCACTGTTACGCAGATGACATACAACTGTATTTATCAATTAAACCTAATCAAACCAAGCAAGTGGATAAACTAAATGCCTGCGTCTGACACACAAAGACCTGGATGACCACTAATTATCTTTTACTTAACCCTGAAAAAACAGAGGTCATTATAGTAGGCCCTAAAAGTGTGAGACTCCCTAACTGACCAGACAGTCACTGTGGACAACATGAGTGTAGCCTCCTGCACTACACTTAAAAACCTAGGAGTTTTACTCAAGAAAAGCAGTGTCATGATAAATAGGAGAAATGGACAATTTTCATTTCAACGTCACATTACTAAAACCAACTGTTAGTCTAGGAGTTTTATTTGACCAAGATCTATCATTTAAAACTCATATTAACCAAGCCTGCAGAACAGTTTTCTTCTGCCTGTGTAACAGCCAAAATTAGAAATATTCTGTATAAAAATGCTGCAGAAAAATTGATCCACGTGTTTGTTACATCTAGACTAGATTACAGTAAGTCCCTACTCGCAGCGTGTCCTAAAAGTTCTCTTGAAAGTTTTCATCTGATTCAAAATGAAGCTGCAAGACTATTAACAGGAACTAATAGGAGAGAGCACATCACCTCTGTGCTACAAACCCTTCACTGGCTTCCAGTCAAATTTAGAATTAAGTTTTAAATCCAGCTTTTTACATACAAGACCATTAGTGGTATGGGCCCTTCTTACCTCAAAGATGCTCTGGTGCTGTACCATCCTAACAGAGCACATCGCTCTCAGAATGCAGGTCTACTGGTAGTTCCAAGGGTCTCTAAAGTACAATAGGAGCTAGAGCCTTTAGTTACCAAGCTCCTGTCTAATAAAATCAGCTTCCAACTAATATTAAAGAAGCAGACACAGTCTCTACATTTAAGATCAGAATTGAAAACATTCCTCTTTGAAAAGGCTTATGGTCAGGCTAGTTAAGAATAGACTTAACCCTACAGTTAAGTCTATGCTGCCCTAGGAGCAATAATGCTGGGGGAAGAACAGTGCACTGAATCCTATCACCTGTTTCTGGTATTGTGTACCACTTTTGTCTGTACTTATAATTTACAATATCTAGTTGACTTAGTCTATTCATTACTATTCACCCGGTGTCCCTTTTCGCCACTCCCCTCTAGGGGAGTAGCTACTGTTTCAGATGTAGCCGCTTGAGGCCTAATGACAACGGGACCTGAGGTGACTCATCTGTGCCCTGCCCTGACCTGTGACCCCGGACCCCCATGACTCCCTTACCCTCACCTGTCTGGATAGATCTCCTCACCCTCATCTGACTAGATGTACCCCCTCAGCTATCTGCATGTGCTCCCACATTACTGCAACTTACAGACTGGAATTACATCAACAAATGGATGTCTGTCAGTCCTGCTCACATCTACAGCCTGTCCGTCCATGGGAGTGGATCTCTCCTTCACTGGTTCTCCCCAAGGCTTCAATTTTCCTACTGGGTTTTTTGGAGGTTTTCCTTGCCGAGAAGGAGGGTCTAAGGATGGGGGATGCCCGGGACATTAATCCATTTGCTTCAGTGACTGTTTAACTAATTATTTCACTGTTTGTCTATTTTCATATTCAACAAATTCTGTAAAGCCCTGTGAGGTGACCTTGTTCTGACATTGAGCTCGACAGATGAAACTGAATTGAATTGAAATTGAATTAATTGAAGCACCTCCATTTTCAGAGGCTCAAAAATGATTGGAACCTTTGGACATGCTCCACCAGTACGACTGTGCAGTTCCTGTTTATTCATTCCAGTGTGCAATGTTTGTTTGTTGTTCATTTTTTTTTAAATTATTATTATTATTATTATTATTATTATTAATAATAATAATAATAATAATAATAATAATAATAATAATAATAATAATTACATGGTTACACTACTTAAACTTACATTACATCCCCATACATTGAGGGGTTTCCTCCATGGAAATAATTGGCCAGGCTTCAGTTATAGCTGCCTTCTGTTTCTGCTTCTGTTTCTTCAGTACCTGAAAAGTATGTTCTATTGGGTTGAGAACAGGTGACTGACTTGGCCACTGAAGAACAAACATTCCATTCCTTTACCTTGAAAGGCTCTTAACTTGCCTTTGCAGTTTGTTCTGGTTCATTATCCATTTGCAGTGTGATATACTGTCTTAACTGTTTGGTACCTTTTGGCTGAATCTGAGCATAGAGGACAGCCTTATATACTTCAGGATTCATCCTTTTACTTCCATCAACATTCACATGATCAATAAACACCAGTGACTGCCACACATGCCCATGTCATAACACTGCCACCACCATGCTGGACAGAGGATGTCGTATGATTTGGATCATGACCAAACTTTTCTCTTAATATCATTCTGGTACAACTTAATCTGTACTGAGAATCTATTTCCAGAACTGGGCAGGCCTTTTTTTTTTTTTTTTTTTTTTTTATATATAGATATTTTCTGTCAAATTCTAATCTGTCCCTCCTGTTGTTGAGTGTTACCAGTGGTTTGTACCTTGTTTTTAACCCTCTTACACTCCTGAAGGAAGCTCTTGATTGTAGACTTTAATAATGCTACGTTTTCCTCCACAAGTGTGTTCTGGACTTGGCACGATGTTGTAAAAGAGTTTTTCTTTTCACAAACAAAAGAATTCTGCAATCATGCACTTCAGTTATCTTCCATGTTCTATTGGGCCTTTTGGGTGTTGCTGACCTCACAGTGGATTCTTTCTTTTTAAGAATGGACCAAATGGTTGACTTTGGCCACTCAAATTTTCGTTATCTCACAAACGGATTTATTTAGTTTTTTTAGCTAAATGACAGTATCTTTCACTTGCCTCGATACTTCTTTTGAGCTCATAATAAGAATTCAAGTAAACAGCTACCAAATGCAAATTCAACATCTAGAATCAACTCCACACCTTGTATCGGTTTCATTTGTCATAGAATAACCAGAGAACAAGCCACATCTGGACATGAAGCTATTTGTCAGTTAGCTGTCTGATTACTTTTGACCCACTGAAAATGGGGAGGTGGGGGGTCTATTTAATATATATAGCATTCCTTAATGAGCAACATGCAACATTTTTGTTAAAATCCTCAAAATAAAGCTTATAGTCTACAGTTCACTCACATCTTGGTTGTTTCATTTCCAACCCGCTGTGGTGGCATACAGAGGCTTAATTCCAAAATTACTATATATTTAATTAAACTTTATAGTAGTAAATATTACGTGTGCAAAAACAATCATAATGTGATACAAACTGAACTGTATGAATGAATATAATCTGTGTGTATTTATGTTTACTTACAGCCCTCTTAAAGCCAAAATATGCTCCTATGAAGGTAAGTGGCACTGAAATACAGAACCACAGAGCCAGTATGGCTACCAGAGTCCCAAATGGCATGGCTGCTGAAGAGCCTTCACCCCAAAGGATCAAGTTCATCACAAAGAAATCGGCAAACACCACACTGAGCAGAGACATAGAGGAAACAAGACATGAGATCACAATTGACAAGTGGGGTAATTCTGCTGTGACTGAGTCTTACCCAGGACAGAGGAAGGATGTCAGGAGAACATTGGTTTTCCACTTCTCCCCTCCAAACGCTGACAATTCAACATAAAGGGAACCAATCAGCAGAGAATCTGGAAACTGCCATGTTACTACATTTATAATTACATGACATCAGAAATATACCAGTTTTCCTATTTTATTTCCTCTTACATATGTCACTTTTGTCTTTAGAAATGGAAAGTACAAAATGCATCACTCAAGTATTTAAGTAAAGGTTTCAGGTATCTGGACTTAACTTGAGTGTTTATTTTTCTGATGTTTTTCTTTTGTTCCCTACATTTTGACACAACTACTTTCTACTCAACAGGCTTTTGTTTTCATGCATCTGAGTTGAATTATAGATTATTTTGATTTTACAACCTAAATGGCTAGAACAAAAAACCATAAAATATTCCTAAGTGAATATCACACATCACAAATGTGACAAGATAAAAATGACACGTAATACGCAACAAGATCAAAACTACATAAAAGTGAACATGGAAACACCTTTATCTTCTACAACACTAATTCACTAGTAAAACCCATGGAATTTGATAAATGACAGCAGATGGACACACTGGGTTTATGTTCAGTTAATGATAGATTTGTTGAAAAAGTCGCTTTTTCTTCAGTTTTCTCTGTTTCTGATAAAATAACCCTCAACTTTAATTTGAACTTCTATGAACATCTACATGATCACTACATTAAATATAGGAAAATACCTGAATTTCACTGAAAAAACAAAATGCAGAGGATAATATTATAAAAAATGGTGATAAATAACTTCTGAAAGACAAAAAAATCCTTTTAATAGCAACAAAATTAGTTGTGGGTCTTTAAGGGTTAAAATGACATGAGGTTAAGTTCACTTTGTACACAAACAGCTGCTGGAAATGTCAATTCAAAGATCAACCTTTGACTTTTATACTGTAGAATATTTCAAAACAAATACTTTTTCACTTTAACTGCAGTAATGAGGCTGAAGCAATACTTCTAGTTTCAACACAAGAATCTGTTCTTTCACTGTCAACTTCTGCCACCTCTGCTTGTCTGACATCTTCATTAAATGTTACATTATTTAACAAGATACAAAAGGCTCAGTCACAAAAGCAGTTACAAATGGCTACAAACACCGTGCGAACGATTTATGGACCATTTCGTATGACCTTCTCAAGGCGACCTGATAAGAATGGAGAGTTTGTAGACCGCTCCTAAGTTTGTAGCCAGGTGGATGATTTTGGGCAAGATTTTCCACGAACGCGCTACAACATCCCCTTTCGTACAGTGCCCTAACGAATGCCTTAGGAACAACCTAAGAACAATGCACGACGTTTGTGGATCAGGAGGCTATTCCAGAACCCCATGTACCTCACGAGAACACATTATGTTGTTATTAGGGATCCCTTATGGCGTTCACATGAATGGTCGAACAGAGATTCACACATCGTTCTTAAGGTGGACACAAGGTGTTTATAACAGGCAGAAGTACGTCATTTGTGCAGCATTTGTGACGTTCTCAGAGGGTGTCATATACAAATTGTGAAGACTGAGTGAATGACGGGACTCAATGCATGGTGCTGAAGGGAAAGTGTTTTATTAACAGAAAAATAAACAAGAAGAAACAACACAAAACCTGGAGGGAGATAATGTAGAGTCCACAGGGTGATGAGAATCAGGGTGATGGAGAGAATGTGCATTACACAGTTAGCGTTAGGCACTCAGTGGTGGACGGTTAGTGTTTTTAATGTTCAGTTCCCTCTATTATTCTTGTGTGTCTCTGTCTTATTCTTATACCTTCTACTTCAAATTTCTTCATTTGATGTCTTATTATTACTCCTTATTTTTATTATGTTTAACAGTGCAGGTCAGTCTTTTCCCTGCACATTTATACAGGAGTGTGAATTTCAGCACCATGGACAACGCATGATCCCAAACACATAAAATACATGTTGGGTCAAACTTTACGACATTACGTCATATATCAATATTCCTCAAACCTTATTACTTTATTCAGTTACCTACGGAAAAAAAATAAGATGGTAGTAATGCACACAGAGTCTCATACTGTTCGTAGAGGTGCCGCCTATGTATCCATGACCGTACCCACCAACGTCTCAGTCTTCTCTGCATCTTCTTTGGGACATTCTAAAACGCTTAATGTAAAAAAGCTTAACGTAGTTTAATGTCTGGAAGCAGTAATCAATTATTGCCAAATTATGCATGGATATCTCTAATGCCGGGACAGGCTCCAGCACCCCCACGATCGTTTGGAGGATAAGGTGGATCAGAAAATGAATGAGTGAATGAATGAAACACAAAAAACAATACTCTACGATAGGGTTGGGCGATTTGGCAAAAATAACATATCACGATTTTTAAAAAATAAAATCACAATCTCGATTTTATCACGATTCTTTACACTGATCTTAGAGACTAATTTGCAAGTTTCTGAACAGTGCAACCAAACAATTTCCCTATGTAACACACAGCCCTCAATATATATAATAAAATCTCTCGATATAAAATCCGGTAACAGACCTCACCCCACGGTTACCGGATTTTATATTGAGAGATTTTAACAGAATGAGGGACAAGAGGAAGAGAAAAAGAGGGAGACGCAGAGAAGTCAAACTACGCCTGAGGAGACAGCAGCTCAGCTGGACCCCTCTGCCCTCTGTCATCCTGGGAAATGTTCGGTCCCTGAGGAACAAGATGGATGAACTCCAGGGGAACACCAGGTTCCAGAAGGACTTCAGGGACCGCTGTGTGATGGCCATCACCGAGACGGAGCAGGACCAGGACGCCGACCTATCAGTCAACAGATTTGGAGCTCCATTTCATTTGGATCAGGACTTGGAGGCAACAGGGAAGACCCAGGGAGGTGGAGTGTGTTTGTACATCAACAAACGGTACTGTAGCGCTGTGACTGTCAGGGAGCGGATCTGCACGCCAGACGTAGAACTTTGATCAGTGCCACTGCACCCATTCTACCTCCCCCGTGAGTTCCCCCAACTTTTTATTACTACAGTCTACATTCACCCGAGGGCTCACCCCCCCTCTGCCTGCAGCACCATTACAGAGGCAGTGCAGAGGCTGCAGTCCCAACGCCCCGAACTTTATAATGGGTGATTTTAACCACGTCTCTCTTAAAACAACCCTGAAAAACTTTTACCAATATGTATCCTGTTTAACCAGATGGGATAAAACATTGGACCTTTGTTATGGGTCGGTAAGGGATGCTTATTAATCCCTCCTTCTTCCTCCTTTTGGGATCTGCTGACCACAACTGTGTGCATCTCCTGCCCACCTATAAGACTGTTTTAAAATGAGAGAAAATAAGGACCAAGGACATTGTGATGTGGTCAGAGGAATCTGTGCTCTCCCTGCAGGAATGTTTTAAATGTACAGATTGGGACATTTTTATTCAGTCTTGTGGGGATGATCTGGATGCTCTGGTGGATGTCACCAGCTCTTATGCTGCTTTCTGTAAAGACATGATTATGCACCATAAGTGTGTTAAAGTGTACCCCAACAACAAGCCTTGGGTCACAAAAAATGTTAAAACCTGTCTGAAGAACAAGAAATTGGCTTTCAAAAAAAGGGGCTGTCTCTGACCTTCAGTCAGCCGCCAAAGACTTGAAAATTGAGATTTTGAAAGCAAAACAACACTATAAAACTGCTCTTGAAAATAAAATGGCGCAAACAGTCTTGGTTCTGCATGGACATGTATGAAAACCATCGCAGGCCTTCAAAACCCCCAGAGCAGCAGGCAGACCATTTTAGACAGTTTTAATTCAGACAGAGATTTTCCAAATGCTCTTAACAGTTTTTATACTTGTTTTAATTCTTTTGATTTTACTAAGGACATTTTAGAGCTGAAACAGGACCTGAAGGACAGTCAGCACTTTACCATTGAACTGAATGATGTCAGAAAGGCCTTTAGTACTGTGAAGATGAACAAGAGCCAGGGTCCAGACAACATCGGTGGTCGTCTTATTAAATCCTGTGCTAATGAACTCCGTCCTGTATTTCAGTTTATTTTTAATAAGTCCTTGCAGACACAGCATGTGCCCTCTCTCTGGAAGGATGCTGTCATGGTCCCTGTCCCTAAATCCAGCCGTCCAAACACTTTGAATGACTTTAGGCCTGTCGCTCTCACCCCAGTAGTCATGAAAGTCTTTGAGAAACTGGTTAAGACTGTGGTTCTAAAGGAGACTGAACATGAGCTGGATCCAATGCAGTTTGCATACAGGCCCAACAGAGGAGTGTAAGACGCCACATTGACTCTTTTAAACATGATTTTTAAACATGTGGAGGGTAAAGGGGCATCTGCAAGGCTTTTATTTATAGACTTCTCCTCTGCTTTTAATACAATCCAGCCCCACATTTTAATCAAAAGGCTTATAGAACAGTTTAAAATCAGTAAAAATCTGATGGGCTGGATTTTAGACTTTTTAACAGACAGATCACAAAAAGTGACGATTAATGGGGTTCTGTGCTGATGACTCAGTCATTGCCAGCCTACTCAAAGAGGGGGAGACCAGTCACAGCCCTGTCATTGACAACTTTATCCAGTGGTGTGAGGAGTCCTACCTTCACCTGAACATATCTAAAACAAAAGATATGATTATTGATTTTAGAAAACAACAGGACAGGCATGGAGTCACTTTAATTAAAGGTCAGACTATAGAGCAAGTGCAATCATACAAATACCTTGGGATGATAATTGATGAAAAACTGAGTTTTAATGAAAACTGCAGATCTGTGTGTAAAAAGGGCCATCAGCACCTCCACTGCCTTAGGAAACTGGCACACTTCCACATTGACCAAACAATTTTAACTTTGTTTAATCGTTCCTTTATTGAGTCTGTTTTATCTTTTTGCCTGGTGGCGTGGTTCGGTCAGACCTCAGTTGCAGAGAGAAACTCATTGAATCAAACAGTCAGATGGTCCAGTGGCCTGATTGGTGAGTCCCAGTCTTGTCCCGCCTCCCTGTATACTAAACAGGTACAGAGGATGGCTTCATCAATTCTTAATAATGACTCCCATCCTTTACGAGGTGAATTTCAGCTCCTTTCCTCTAGACGGAGGTTTTTAGTCCCAAGGTGCAGGACACAGTGTTATAAAAACAGCTTTGTTCCTGTCACTGTCACTGAGCTCAATAAGAAATAGTGACATTGCACTTTACTGACTTATTTTAGTTATTTATTCCATTTCTTTGCTCTTTTTATCATTATTGTGACTTCAATTTTTTTAATTTTCTGTTCTTATCCTTATCTTATCTTTATCCCAGACTGTTTTTATCTTGTCTGAGTTTTTATTGTGTTCTACTGCATCTTGCTTTTATTTATTTGATCTTATTTAATTTATCTTATTCTTTTACTTATCCACGCTGCTATACTGATGAATGGTGGAACACTGAGCACTTTTTGTCCTGTCTTTTTGTTCTGTCTGTAAGCTCGATCAAGTACCTGTCTTACATGTTCAATGTATGTCTTGTTGTAATATCAAAGCAATCACCTTGACTACAAAACAAATCTACTTACAGGTACAAATAAAGTAACCTTGAACCTTGAAGCCCTAAAAGTAAAAAAAAAAAAAAAAAAAAAAAAAAAAAAAAAAAAAAAAAAAAAAATTAACCCAAAGAACCTTCCAGAACATTTTTAATTTTGTTTTTGCCAATTTTGCCAACATGTTCCAAGAACATACTAAAATGTAAACAACACTCTGATTAAGGGCACTCTTGAACATAAAAACTAAAGTGCACTTGGATTTTGAGGTAGCTTTCAATAAACATGAAAAGTTAAATAAATAAATAAATAAAAAAAATACATATCAAAATATCAATGAGGAAATGCCTGTTTCAAATTATCCTCCAGGCTTACAGAACAGGTGGCTGGTGGCTCTGGCTTTTCAACTGGTAATCTGTATATTGGGTGGTCTTGGATGGAGAAAGAAGTCCAAAATGAGAAGAAAAAGAATCCAGGCACTCCAAAAAAGGATCAAATGTGGAGCATACATGCTACTCTTCTCATAGAGCACCTTTACTAAATGCTTGGGTTATAGTTGTTTGCTTTTGTTCAATTCTACCTGTTGCCTCTGGCTGTGGTATGGCTGGTTTGTTTCAGTTTGACTCAAACTGTTTGGGATGCTGTCTCTTCAGCTAATTCAACAGGTTCATAGTGTTGACATACGTTATTCTAAGAGTATAACACGATGGACCTGTATGTGGAGGACTCATGTCAGGCATACTGTGAGCATACTGTGAGCGGACGTTTGAGGTTTCATAGTGGAGCGTATCAATTCCACATTTAAAACAGGTTGATGTATGCGGACGTCCATGGAGTCAAGTACACCCGACTCTGTGGGAGCCAAGTCTTACGACAGACTTGCCCTGCACGGATCGCACTCCGATTTACACACACACCCCCATTCCATGACCTCTCTGCTTTCTCAGATTGTTGATACATTCTAATCCTTCATGATCTAATATCGTCATATCGCAAACCCCTGCTCTAAGAGTAAACCATGTTATTTTTCTTAAGTGTGTGCATATGGAGAGGAAAGGCTTAACGTGGACAGCATCCATAATTCTGGGGTTTTCATTTTGATTTTTGCAGAGGTTAAAGTGAACATGACAATAGATGTCCACATGAACTTTGGTGATGACTGATCACTGTTCTGGGGCATTAATCTACGTTAACTTTTTTTACGTTAAGTGTTTTAGATTTTCCCTCTTCTTCTGCTGCTGCTGGACCAAAGCAGTGGCCACAACTACAACTACTTGATCTCCCTTTTCTTCATCTTGTAGCTGTAGAAGTTTCAGTTTTTGTGGGCATTATTGCCATCTTGAATGCGATGATCACGACAGGAGACTTTTAGTACATGGCCACTGTTTATATACTGATCTAAATATTCTGAAATAGCGTAACATCTTCCTACCATCGACTTGAGAGTGCCATAAGTTGCACATCGGGGTGCCCTAAGGCCACCTTCTGACAAAAAAAATTCAGGAAGTGGCTGTAGGTATGATGTAGGAAGGTCCTAAGGCACCTTTACGAAGAATGTGACAACTGTACGGTCTTTGTACGACACAAACACGTCATTTTCTCATGAAGCCCTCAAGTTGTTCTTGTGTTTTGAACGGCAGCTGTACCGACTTCGTAAGACGGTCGTAAGAAACTACTGCTCCCTCCACAAATGTCTACGAACTCCAGATCTCACATGAAATGGGAGATTCGTACAAACCCCTCATTTGTAAGAAGCTTTGTGACTGAGGCTTAAGCCCAAAACTCAGCACCAGCTGCACAGTAATGTCTTTATTCCCATTTTTCTTTCAACATTAAACAATGCTTTATTTTCTAATGCACTTACATTTGTAGAGGCGAGCTGCCACATAGCCAGCAGGAGTTCCCAGCAAAACCCAGAGAACGACAGCGCAGGTCATCAGAGCCCCACGATTTGCAGGAGAGAGGAAGCCAAGACAGGCAAAAACTACATATTCATGGGAGACAAATGAAATTATACAAAGGTTTTGTCTTATGAGGATTTCCTCAGAATACAGGTTATAAACTGACATTATTATACACAATAGGGCTGCACGATGTTGGCAAAAAAAATAAATCCAATTTTTTTCCTCTAAAAACTCGATTTTTGATTTCAATTTTTGGTTAAAACTACAAAAGACAACAGAAGTCAGCATGTCATTTTCGTGAGCAGCCCACAATGCAAGGCACTGCTCTGACCTTAAATCGGTGATGGTATCATGTGATGAACCCACAGAAGTTTATTTTTTCTTAATTAAATCTTTATTGAATGAAATAGAGTATACAAACAATGTATACAACAACAAAATAACATAAGTTTGCCAGGAGGAATACACTACAATACAATGTCCAAATCAGAGCAAATACTGATGGTTTTTATAGCCTTTTTGTTTCCAGATTTATCGAACAGCTTTAAATAAAGTTCAACACGTTTCAAAAAATAAATAATATTTGTTTTTGTGTTACAGAACTCACCTATTTACTTATTTGTGAATGAAAAATTTAGCAAGTAAGAGGACTAAATTAATTATTTTTAAAAAAATGTTTTGTTGTGTTTTTTTTCTTTCTTTTTGGGGTATCTTGGCCCACAGAAGTGATACCAATGTAAGTCAGTGACAGGCATCAGTCGTGCGTGCGTGGACCATGTTAATATCCTCATGCGGTTCTATTTAAACTGGGGGATCCGTGCATGGAACAGACCGCCCCAGGACACACCGGAGGGATTCTATCTGTGGAGCTGGTGGATGTGTGTGGGCAGAGGGCTGTCTGGGCTCCTCTGCTGAGGCTGCTGACCCTGCGACCTGGACCCGGTTTGGAAGAAGACAGTACGGTACGGATCTGGGACAACGTAAGATGAGTGATCCGCATACAGCTATATTTTGATTGCGGGATCCGTGCATGAAGCCACGGCTTACATTGCTGTAAGTACTGCGGGCTCATTTACACATTTAAAGTCCGGTCATTACACGGACTTCTGTGACAGACCTCTGTCACTGATAGGAGGAAGAGCTTACGGTAGCCCATAAGCGCGCAGCCCAGAGGCACAAGAGAGATGAAATCGATTTTACGATATCCCTTTTTTAAAATCGTCCCAACTAAAAAATCCGATTTTCATTTAAAATCGATTAATCGTGCAGCCCTAATACACAACATAATTTGTTGAAAAAAAAAACAAAACAAAACAGACATCGTCTGGTTCCCACGACAATGACAGATAACAATATACTTCAACCCAACACTGAACAAAAGTACAATTTAATGTAGCCTTTCACCAAGGGTCAAATAAACAAAGATTCTCTTATTGGACAACTCAAACAGTTTTGAACCAAGTCTATGCAGTGTTTCACTGAATAGAAAGGAAACAGTGTAGAGACCTATCAACAACAAAGATCTGCATCTACGAGCACTGACATGCATGGAGTAAATACTACAGACATATGAGATGTGATGTGTTTAAATTCTATTTCGACAGTCTCAGTTAAGACTATTACGAGCAACCATTAACCTACCAGTAGGTTATTAGCAGTGATAGAAATCAGACGACAGATAATTCAGTTTTGTCCTCTGTGAATTTTCTTTAAACTTTATCAAATAATCAGTAAGACTTACAGAGGGTTACAAAGGTCATGATGAAGATCTGGGTTCCAGATCCAAGGAAAACAGACAGAAGCATGCCTTTCCTGGGAGGTCGGAAAACATCTCCATGGACCAGTTTCCATCCAAACTCCTCCTGAGCATCCTCCTTCAGAAAAAAGGGCTCATGTTTACATCAGGTTTTGGACATTCACTTACTAGCGTGTAGCAACATTAAAAAAAAAAAAAAAAAAAAAAAGCTAATATTAACTGTTTTCTGCACTCTGTACCTTTGCTAATACACCACAGGACTAATAAAACACACAAGTGAGTGGGATGACACCTCAGCCACATATTTTTACAGACAACATTTCAAAACTTTTCATTGACTTTTAAAGAACCAATAACATAATTTCAATGGCATTTACAACCATGAAGTCAATGAACAGAAGTGGACTTCTGCTCAGTATTACATTAAAACACACACACACACACACACTACTATCTACATTACAGTATATTACAATCAGTTAAAAGAGTGGGTACCCACCACAGAATCCATTTGATTGTATCTAGCGATGTCCTTATGCAGAGTCCTCAGCATGATCATGGCTACCATTCCAGACAGGAACAGTACAATCACCAATGAGTTCATTATACTGAGGAGAAAAGTCCATAGAAGCAAAATATTTAATAATGTGTTATCATGGGGCCAGGATTCGCAACCCTTCAGACTATTTGCAGGTTTGAGACAGTCAAATTTATGACTTTTAGAACATTTTTAAAGGCGTCTTTGGTCATATTTAAGACTTTACATTCACAAAAGTAATAGCAGACAAGCCTCATAATCATTTTCAGCAGTCAGACTGTTCATCAAGAGTCAAGAGTCTGTGGACGATTTTGATAGATCTTTTTATGTCTTTAAAGGTGGGGTCTGAGATGTTTTTCTGGAGCATTTTTTATTATATTCCTTAAAATCCCCTTCACACCCCGATTACAACTAATTAAATGCTCTAACACAAAAATTTAAAAAATCAGTCACCTGTGGAACGGGCAGGACTGAAAAAACACCATCTAATCATTTTGAGCGCCCACTCAAAATGATTGAACGGTGATATGTCTATCAAACTCAACTGCCATTCACCCCTCCCCCCTTTCCACCTCTGTGCGTACCCCTCCTTGTGTTCCCAGAGGCTGGAGCGCTTATACAGGAAGCGTAACCAGAACTTGGCTATATTAGTTATATTAGGATGGAAAGTTCACCGGCCATCTGTTTTGTCACTAACATAAACCACTAGGAAATGTAACATTAGTTACATAGGTCTGAACTGGGACTGTTCTATAAGAGTGGGGGTGTTGGAGGAAACTGAAAGAGGTATGCATGGATACGCGAGCCGGAGCTGTAGTCGGGGTAGGAGCCCGAGGCGTGCGGGAGCGAAGCAGGGGACGGAGCCTCAGCCGGTGTCGGAGACGGTTTGGCCAGACCAGACTGGACCGTAGACGGTGTCGGAGCCCAACCCGGGTATGGTATAAAACTGACTCCAACGGTATTCATTGCCTTGATGAAAATTCAGTGACAGCATCAAATGTTATTTGGGTGTTTGTGAATATTACCTGAACCACTGGATATTAGTGTGAGGCATGGACTCTAAAATGTAATCCCATCGAGATGCCCAGCGAATCTTCTTGTCCTCCTACAAATCATAAACACCCCACAAAGACAACCAGTTAGTTTTCTATGTATTTACAAGACACTGCACTGCCTTCTATTTATTTACTTGAGACTTACACTAACCTTTAAAAGGCGTCATTTGTAATATTTCTACTTCAATGATAATTCTAGGTCACCACAATCCCAATGGTTCACTAGTAGACATTGGCATTGGAATCATTCATCAGCCAAAGTCAATCTTCATTTTTAGTCTTTCCAGTGTCCATTCTCTTACTGATGTCTATTTGACAACTCCACAAAACATGGAAAAAGGCAGAAACAGTTACACAAATACTACTGTACTCACCACAAAGTTAACAGAATAGGTGTAGGATATTTTGAAGATTCCACTGTGTTTGCTTTTCAGGAACTTTGGCCCTCCAGAACAATCAGGACTTTCATCGTCAGAGTTTGCATAGCTATAAGCGGAAAAAAAACAAAAAAAAACAAGATTAGATAGAGTTACTAAAAAATTTCCATACTATCCATACTGACCAGCAATCCAAGGTGGTAAAAAGCTTGTTAGAGCACAGTACCAACTATACTGAACAAAAATATAAACGCACCACTTTTGTTTTTGCTCCCATTTTTCATGAGCTGAACTCGAAGATCTAAAACTTTTTCTGTGTACACACAAGGTTTATTTCTCTCAAATATTGTTCACAAATCTGTCTAAATTTGTGTTAGTGAACACTTCTCCTTTGCTGAGATAATCCATCCACCTCACAGGTGTGGCATATCAAGATGCTGATTAGACAGCATGATTTTTGCACAGGTGTGCCTTAGGCTGGCCACAATAAAAGGCCACTCCAAAATGTGCAGTTTTATCACACAGCACAATACCACAGATGTCACAAGTTTTGAGGGAATATGCAATTGGCATGCTGACTTCAGGAATCTCCACCAGAGCTTTTGCCTGTGAATTGAATGTTCATTTCTCTACCATAAGCCATCTCCAAAGCTGTTTCAGAGAATTCATGAAGAAGACTGTGTGAGGAAAATGGTGGTCACACCAAATACTGACTGGTTTTCTGACCCCCCTGGACCACCCAATACAGTAAAACTGCACATTTTAGAGTGGCCTTTTATTGTGGCCAGCCTAAGTCACACCTGTGCAATAATCCTGCTGTCTAATCAGCATCTTGATATGCCACACCTGTGAGGTGGATGGATTATCTCAGCTAAGGACAAAGGAGAAGTGCTCACTAACACAGATTTAGACAAATTTATGAACAATATTTGAGAGAAATAGGCCTTTTGTGTACATAGAAAAAGTTTTAGATCTTTGAGTTCAGCTCATGAAAAATGGGAGCAAAAACAAAAGTGGTGCGTTTATATTTTTGTTCAGTGTAAAAAAGCATTCTGAGAGCGCAGACCTCCACCTAGGCAGATCAGCCATCAGCCACTGATTACCAGAAAAAAAAGTAACTAGAGGGAATAGCAAAGAAGAGTGAGGGGTCAGGGCTTCTCTGCTTAGGCTGAGGTTGACTGCATCTCTGAAATTGTGTTTTATTCCTGGTACACGTGTATAAAATCCACATCCTTACGACACTAATTAATAGCACAACTTGGGTCAAATGTAAAACTATCTATAACAATTTGATGACAGAAGTGATATTACTAATGCATCTATAGTTGGTCTACATATCTCAGCTAAAATCATCCTCCTTTACCTTTTGGGTTCAATCTTGGCAGCGACCAGACGTGCCCCGAGCTGTTCATTTTCAATAACATGGTAATGAATAGTGATGTCCACGTGATTAAAGATGTAGAATGCATCCTTTTCATTGAAGTTGGACTGGAAAAAAGCAACAAAACACATGAAACTTTTAATACTGAAGAGCCATATGGTGATGAATTTGTAAATTTAAACAGATTTAGATTTTGATGCCTGCTGTACCCTCAAAAATAAGTTGGAGCAGAGAGAAAATAAAAGTGAACAGTTTATACAATACAAAAGTAACACTGTTCTCTAAGATTCCACAATTAATAGGTTAAGTGCTGACAGTTGTGTCTGTGTCAGTCAGTTCAAAAAGAATATTTATCTGTGCAAAACTGCAAAAATTTCAGTTGTTCACCTTTTACAGTACAGTAAATCATAGATTTATGAAGTCTGGAAAAGCTCAGTGAGTAAAGGCCAGTGGGGGAAACCAGCAGCACCGCATGACAAACTATCTCACCTGGACTGCAGAAAACTGTTGTCATATAATGCAGTCTACATCAGGTGTATCAATGAAACAGTCTGCTGTAGTTTGATGAGTCCATGTTTTATATATGTGAAGGGACCTTCAGTGTGCAGACATAGATTGAGATTGTTCATATACAGGACATATGCTACCATCATGTCCACATCTTTTCCTGACTGTGCTGCCTGCAGTTGGGATCTGTCTCCTTTTAAATATGTATGAGCAGCCTGTGTTTCCCAGCCCAGGGCCTTTGATGTGTGTCATTCAACTTTCACTCCCATCTTTCTTGTCAGACTCTACTGTCAATAATAAAGGACACATAAGTGCATCAAGAGCAGAATCAGACTATGGCTTATAAAAAGGAAATGTGATGTAATATAGCAGTCCCCATGCCTCTGTGTGTTGTGGACATCAACATTTTTACTTTGTGGGCAAAGCAAAAAAAATTGTTCAAGTTTTTTTCTTCCATTTTAAGGCACCTAAGCTACATTAAAAACTAACTACACTGCCTGTTGGAGCAGGCATATTCCAGGACGATACTGTCAGGAATCATGAGGCTGATGTGGTTCAGGTGGCATGAGATATCAATTTCAGAAATGGTTTAGTCTCCAGAGTCCAGACCTGAAATCCATTAAGCATCTTTGGGATCTGTTGGCGAAGACTTTACACAGGGGTCTGACTCTCCTGTTAGCAAGACAAGAGCCTCATGAAAAATTAATTTAAACATGAAAGGAACTGGTGTGAAATTCTTGTGACATTGTATTACAACACTGTGAGGCATAAAGCATACCATGGCAAATGCATTCCGTACTCAAAGCTGAATTGCAACGAAATCACATGTGGCTTTTTTTGTCAGGCCATGTAAGTGACAACCAGTGATCATGGTTGTAGCTGGTCCCCATATGGTGTCTTTTGTGTTTTGGACATTTTTATTTTTGTCATAATTGTCCAAAATTATGTACAATTATATATTATTATTGAAAAATAACACAATGTATACCTAAATCTTCCCACAAACACAGAATGCAAAACCAAGATCAAACCTAAAAACCTAAAACTGAAGGAAAACCCTGAAGCTAATAAAGCCAGTTTTTTGTCTGTTGTTCACTTAATGGGAACGGACATTATGTTTAATGATTGCTGTGTGTTTGACGCACTCACATTGACCACACAGGCATCTTTCGCTCGACCCCCCTCTGTGACATAGCAGCCAATAGGGAAGCCAGGATTGCAGAATTTCTGTCCATCTTCAACATCGTAACACCAGGTGACCGGCATGTTGTCTACAATCCTGCACAGAAAAGCACAAAGATATGAGCAAGGCTTGATCATATCTATTACCCATGACTGTAAGGTCTGTTTGTTATTTTGTGGTCCAAATATTTAATGATTTACCAGTACACATGTTCTGTTGAGTTTACTTTCAGTGTAGAGACACTTAACCCAGTGCTTGACCATAATACTTACATTATATGAACACTTGGGGAGGAAATTTTACTTGATTTGCAGTTCCGACAAATTATAATGGAAAGAACCACCATTAAAAACTATATAAGCATTTTTTGAACAAACAAACAAAAAAACAAATAAGTAAATAGACAATCACAAAAACAAAATATAGATCTGGAATTAACTTACAATGCTGGCTTCATTTTTTGTAGGATTTTGGCATTTACTACATAAATGTTTATTCTTATACCATATGTTTTTATTAGAGATACAGAAATGAAACATTCATGCAATATTGTAAAAAATGTTGATTTGGGAATGATTAGTGTGTTTTTTAAATTCCTGCACTTTAAGTGCTTTTGAGGTGTTTTCTTAAGACAACATGGTAAACATCTTATAAACATTTACACTCTAAATCCTCAGTTTCTGTTCATTAACCCTTTAAGGACCATCATAACAGGCCACCTAAATTTCTTTTGATTTTTCTTTGCAATAAAAGTGTCAGAAAGTGTCTTTTTTGTCAATTCTTTTGCACCTTTTTCCAGGAAGAACTTCACTTTCAATATCTGGCCATTAATTATCATTACTATATGTAATAAATGCTTAAAACAGTGTGTTATAGTAAAAAATAAAGAAAAAACAGACTTGCATTTTTTTTAATCACATTTATTATGAAAAACAACTGGAAATGTTCATAATGAAATTTTATAAGATTACAGAAATAGACTATCAACTATTTTCCATGTGCTCAAACGTTGTTTGTCTAGAGTTTATTTTTTATTCTTTGCAGTCATTTTTAGCCTGTCTAGTTGTAGACAGAGCTCCTGATTTCACGGTTGGTTCTGCTGCTTGTCACTACAGGATCAACTGCCCATTTGCACATGCGCAACAGTAACTCTACTTGGACAAACTGTCCCAAATGCATTAAACACTCCAAAACAGCACTATCACTATAATATACAATTATTTACATGAATTCACTGCAAAAACAGCACTAAAACCTCACTAAAATGCTGCTAAAAGTAATGTGTCTCTCACTGACCACACTTGTTGTCTCCCCTACTTTCTGCTCCGCCCAATTCCACCCCTCCCCCATAGGCAATAAAGGCATCTACTCTATTGTATTATATACCAATCAAAAGCTCTGAGCTTTCAGATGTAATTTGAATTTTCTCCATAGTGCAGACAGTTGAGGGGTTATGGCAATTTGAATGACAGTGAATGCAAAATGTGCCACCAGAGTCGCAACTGTCTTAAAGGGTTAAATTTCTTTGTTTGTCTCTATATGCCATACTATGTTGTATTGTACTTTGAGGTTTTTCAATCAATTATGTTTGCGTCAGTGAAATATACATACCAGTGATGCTGGTAGTTGAGCAACATGCCTTTCTTGAGGAAGTCCAGTTTGTTTTTGTCAGATGAGATGTTGGTGTCATAGGCCTTAGTGCACACCTTCTTACACACTGCTGCTTTCTTAAACTGAAACTGAGACACAAAGTGCGTCGTTAGCATTGTGTAGGTGCAACTTTTTCCACACACACTTTTTTTTTTACAGAAACAGTATTAGTTACATTCTGAATTAAGAGTTAAATGTGAAGAGTTAACATGTCATCTGAACACCATATATTCATGTATGAAGGCAGATTGTTACTCTAAGCTTCATTACAATATTAAGAATAGTACTGCTTTTGTGTGGCTGTTCTTAAGCTCAGTATGGGGACATAATTCATAACACATTTTGATATAAAACATACTGGTAATTTGTTATTTGTAAGTACCTTAAAAAGGTGAATTTAAGAAAGTATGACAAAAAAAAATCAAGAAAATACCCTTAGAGCTGTGAGGGTTAAATTACAAGGGCAACCGATCAGAAGGATATTATTAAGATTTTAATCAATACTACTACTCTTACTGATCTGGTGCTTTAACTGTATTCATATTGGTTCTTTTTTTAGGTTAGGGTTAAATTTCAGATTGTGAGCAGAATTATTCACTTTATTTAATCATTTGTATCTTAGGCTTATATAATAAATACATAATTCTATTCTTTATTGGGAAAGTGCAAAATCATTCTTTTGAACTAATCACTGTCATAAGTAATATATTTTTTGTTCATTACAATTATATGTCTCTCATTTGGACTGAAAACCACAAAAATGCATCAGAAACAGATTTTTGAGTAAAATCAGAGGAACAACTTTTCTTTTATCTATTCGTCTTTCTCCAGTCCCAATAACAAAACCAATAATGACCGAGCTTACTGATACTCTTGCCTTCAGTAATTTGACCTTGGGGCTTGTGTTCCCTCCCACACAGGGTTAGGGCTTAGACATTCAACTGAGAAAATAAAAGTTATGTCAGTAATTGTTATCACTGGGATAATGTGTGATATTTTACAGATTACCTCGTATGGTGAGGGTTCAATCCTCTCTCCGAAAAGAACTTGGCCTAAATTTTCTGATGGCCGTTTCCTTGTGTTCTCAAAGCAGAAGTCAAACCTGCACAAAACAGAAAGACTATTATGTTTAAGGCAGTTTACCAGGTAATAAACTCAACACCTTTAATCTGCACTGGATATTAAAAACTGTAACTGAGTTTCTGGGTCTAGCTCATTTAAATGCTTTATGTCCTGTCATTTATAGTAGTACATTTTCATGATTTCAACATAATAATGTATATAACAATGCACTTTTCAAGCTCTGTCACATAAACAACTTTTACAATGTTAAACAGTATACAAAACACTACATGGGCATGGCCCTTTATTTCATTATTATACATACTGTTCAAGCTCAGTATCTATACAGCCAAAGTAAATGTGTGACAGTCAACCCACACAGCCAAAACTTCTTTAATGCCCTTTGAGAGAGTAGCAGATATATGACACAGCTCTACTGTATGCATGTCCATAGCCAACTCTTTTTGTACAAAACATCACAACATAGTTGTCTTAAGTCCAGAATGTAGCACAAAATGCTTGCAAAACATTGATGTCAAAGTTTAATAAAGGCTATACATTTCCTTTCACAGTTTTGAAGTCAAAGCATCTGTTTTATGTTGGTTACATAAAAAAAATAAAATACAGATAAAAATAAAAAGGATTTTTTTTTAAAAACTGACAGTCTACTTACGCAGTGTACTCATATGGCAGAACAGACTCCACTGAATCAAGTCGGTTCACAAACAACTCAATGGTCGACTAGAAGAAATAGTGAAAGATATTTCAGAGAGAGAGCAAGAAAAATCATTTTAACAGGTTTTTTTTTAGATACAATGAACCGCATGAATGAATGGCTGTTCTTAACTTTTCCACGTTGTAAGGATTTTGCGTTATATTTCTAAAATGCATTGTCTGAAAGAACTCTGATTGTTTGGAGGCAAGGCAAGTTTATTTGCATAGTACATTTCATGTACAGGACAATTCAAAGTGCTTTACATAAAACATAAAAGCATCACAGGATAGGCATAAAAATACATTTCGGCTAAAATTTACTTAAGGGGTCAAATGAGTGGCCATTTTTGTCAAAAAAAAAAAAAAAAAAGTTGTAAGAAATGCATAGAACTGTGTTGAAAAAATGCTAATACATTTATGCACAGACTACTGATATTATTTGACAGTGGAAGCTATATTTTCAGAAATATTGGATTTTGAAAAGCACGTGTATGTGAAAACTTTTGCTGGTGGACAGACGTGACATTACTCATGATGATCTGGTCAGTACCAGTACTTTATTAGTAATAAATTTATATACTTACTATTGCTAATTATCCTCTTATTCATAAATGAAAAACAAATAAAACACTAAATGTGGCAGTGGACGGATGTGACATAGTTGTTACGAATCCCATCATACTGATGCTCGGCAGCCATGTCACCATTTCCAGAAATGATCCCTGTGCAAAAACTAGTATCATAATTATTTATTGTATAGTTTATCATCATACTAAAGAGTAAATAACAATATAGAATTGTTATTTCTTTATAAAAATGCTTATTATTACAAAACTGTTGATTTAAAAATTGACGTGTGACTTTCTTAATGTGTGTATTCACGCAACATAAGCAGGATGGATCAGCACCATACTCCATATTACAACCTGTAAAAATAAAACGTAATATGTAGTATATAATCTTGTAAGAAAAACTGGGGAATCTAAAAGAATAGAATACTTGTTTTTCAGGTAAATTCAGTCAAAATATAACTTGGCCATTTGTGACATGAAAATATAGCATTAATTGTGATGAAATTGGACATTTTTGACCTGAAAACATAGTTCATATGACCATCAACATGTTGCAACAGAACTGAAATCCTGTCAATTTGCATAATTTGCATTTACCAACACAAAGTTCCTTAGGGGATTCACTTATATTGATTTCTTATGCACAAAAACATAAATAAGCATAATAAGCAAATTTTAGCTGATTTAAGATAAGAGAAAGTTAAAATATAAAAACATTCAAATTAAAATAGACATTAAAATGATCAGCAATACAATGTGATTTTAAAGTTCATTTATGAGACATTTTTAAGAGTTTAAGGGAAAGCTGCAGTAAACAATGTTTTCAGGCCTGAATTAAATGAGTTGACAGTCTGAGCAGACCTCAGGTATTCAGAAGGTCATAAAGTGATAAGGACTTCTTTAGAAAGGCTTTAAAAATCCAAACAAACCTGTTCAGATATGGTATCTGTGCTTGTTTGTCTTATGATTGTCCCTGAATTCGTCTTTTCTGACATACACTCCTTGTCATTCAGCTCCTTCTCACTTCCTCTCAGCATATTTCTGACTGTACTCTTTTCAAAATTATGGAATGAGTCTGGTTAGACTTGTAAAGACTGTAAAGTTACACTTTGAGATAGATGTAGCTATATCTTCATGCACAGACTGTCTTACTTTAAACATTAAAATTTATCTTTGGTCATTTTAGAAAAACTTCAAATGTCAATTCAAGTCAATGGTCCAATTCCAACATCCACCCACTACAACTCACAGACTTTGAGGCATATTCATAATAAGGCCCTGAGGACAGTGATTGAGGGCTTTATCACTGACATTTTGAAGTCTTTATGGACACCTTTCCATGGGTTGGCACCTTCTGCAGACTTTACATAAGAGAATTAACCACAATTCACTGTGCCACAACATTAATTTCAGGTTACTTGTTAAAGCCATGGAGAACTTTTAAAACAAACAAAGATTAAATGTCTGGAAATATCAACAAGGATTAATAATAATGGCTCATAGAATAAAATGCCATCATTATGATGCTGTTTTACAAAAATTCTTTTGTAATTATTATGTTGCCTCAAACTCACAAACATTTACTACTGGGACTATTTTTATAGCTAAATAATGATTTAGTTACTTAAATTTACTGAATTTATTTTGAGCTGTAGCCTATGTCAAATACATTTTCCTAATTGAGATGAATAAATTCAGTCTTTACTGCTGGGGTGTTTACATTGTGAAAGTAATGTCACATAGCATGAAAGAGAGTATTGTGTTCCTTTTTTACCTTTTTGAGGTCTTACACACTCTCAGCCTCTTACCAACTGACATCAGTAAAATCTTTGAGGGCACAGTGATCTGGGTTTACGATGGAGTTAGGGATGTAACGATTACCGGTATAACGATAAACCGCAGAAAATTGCCAACTGTTAGTTTTACTGTTTAAATTCTAATTATCATGATAACCGTGTTTGATTACCACACTTTGCCAGAGAAAACACCTATGTAAAGATATGCTTTTATGTCAAATATTTGAGCATAGCTTTAATTTATTACAATTTTAATTGTATATACCTAATACTTGGAACCAATATTCACTTTTAAAGTCTTTGAAAAGGTTCATTAAGCATCTTTGTGTTATTTATGCAATAAATTCTATACATTTTTAAATCGGATTTTATATATTTTTTGTGTGTTTTCTGGCCTTTTATGTTGATATAGTAGGTTAAAGTGAAAAAATAATAGGCAGATGAGATAGATGAAGTTGTCCTGAAAAAAAAAAAAGATACCAAACATGGGTATAGTAAACATTTCTTTAAAAAATATATAAAGGCAAAATCAAAAGTACTGAAAAACGGCCAAAATAGGCTCAGACCCCTAAGGGCTACTACTTGACTGTTTCTGCCAAGAGAAAGTGCATTGTGCCAATTATTTTATTTGGGTTTTTTTTGCTGTTGTTGTTTTTTTTTCCAAATACAACTTGGTTAGATTATTTCAGTGTGTGTATTAGTACTTTTTGAACATTTTGAGCACAATTTGAACAATACCGCTATAATAATGATAACCGTGATAATTATGGTCACAATAACCGTGATATGAAATTTTCATATCGTTACATCTCTAGATGGAGTTTAGAATTGGGCTAATACATACTTTAATTGCAACAGAACTGAACAGCAAAATATTTAATTTTCTGCTGCCACAGACTGAAAGCAGTTCTTAAAAGCAAAAGAGATGTCTCTTTCTTCTAATTTGTGTCTACAATTTTTTCAACAGTCAAATAAATTATATTGATGAGAAACTGACTGAAAGTTCAAGGTTTCTCCAGTATCCATGCTGGATTAATAGAGCCTACGCCCATCTGGGCAGTGTCACATGACGGGGGCATGACCAATCAGGGGCCATGTGTTGACATTATTTTTCTTTTGTATTTGTAAAGGACTTGGGCAGACCAACAGAATGCTTAAATCTTTGTCTTCAGTAAGAACAAAACAACGTATAAATGAGGGCCATTGATATATTAAAGCTCAAGTGTTCAGAAACTGAATATTTTCCCCAAACATAAATTTGAGGCAATTTCACATGTTATTGTGGGTCCTCTGACTAGAGTTAAGACTCACTTTCATGAGTCTTTAGTTCACTTTTAAACATCTGCTTTAATGCAAACAGATTCTGTGACTGCCTTTGAAACAGAGCTGCTCATTATCTCAAATTATTGTTATAATATTGTGATAAGCTTATTGTGACGCACATGATGCCAGGATCACCACAAACAACATGGAGTGCAGTTCAGAAGAGACAAGGACAAAAAGGCCGAAAATGTCTGGCCTATATGCTCACTTTTCTACATTGGAACCATCACTTACTCCTGTAAACTTTGAAGCTTTCACACAAGTATTACAAATATTTCTCTTTATTTTTTTTCAGTTGTATGTTAGTTCTATGTTAAGTTGATTGTAAGTTGGATCCAAATGTGTTGAAGACTGCAGTGCATATATTGTTTGTAGATGTCATTTGACTTGTTTGTTGTTTTTCATCGGTATAGATATTTTATTATACTGTTGTTATTTCTATATCGATATTTTTAAAAGTACTTTTACACTTTTTGTAATTGTTGTTTCAACTGGTTCTGGAATAAAGGGCATGTCTGTAAATAACATTTTCAAACATGCCATTTACAATGTTTTAACCTATTCAAATAATCGTTTAACCAAAGAACAAACAATCGATAGAGTAATCGAGTACAAAAATAATCGGAAGCTACAACTCTAATCAGTATACAAAATATAATAAAACAGCCAGCACAATTCTTGAAATAGAGTGAAGATGGGACATGGGGTTTGGGATCTTTAATTTGACCCCAGTGTGTGACGTATTGCTGAAGCTCACTTAACAGCTAGTTAGCTTTGTATCAGCTAGCTTTGCAGTTTACTTTTGCTAGCTGGCCCACGTCACAACTTTGATCGAGACTGTCATATCAGACATCTGTCCTCTTACTAATTGAGTAAATAAGTCTGTATTGTATATGGAAATATCCTGCTCAAACTCTTGCCAGCACATGCATACATTTGTTTGACAGTGTGTTTTGTTTACCTACCCTACAGTCTGGTACTTCGTCTTTCCCAGGTTCACAGAAGCTGACTGGCGCGAGACCCGGGAGGTAGAAGCCGCTCGCGAGACCCAGCAGCGCGGCTCCAAGCAGCCACAGCAACATCTTCACACCAGCGAATCTTCACGAAATGTTTTTACAATTACCTCGGTTCTTTTCGCTGTTTACGCAACATCTGGCAGCCACACTCCAGAGCCACCGCCGCCGTAGTCACCCACAACCATCCGGTCTGTCAGCCAAGTGGACACGTCACAAGCCGGAAGTCATGTTCCACAACGCAGAGAATTGTGGGATCGAGGAGCCACTAGTGCTACTTTCCCCTTTTTCATTAAATTTTCCAGTCGTAACGTACAAAGTTATTAAATATGGACTTAATATAAAGGACAAAATAATAGAATTGAATAATAATAGAATAAAATAAAAACATCTATGGTTTGAGTTTGATCGCAGTAATCTGTCTTTGTTTTGCTTCCAGCAGCCAGTCCAACTTTTGCAACTTGTTCGTGGGTTAAGGAAAGGGGCAATTTTCTACCCTTTGATTAAATGTACATTATTATTTAAAATTTATGATGAAAAAATTGATGATGATTTGTGTCAAAGATAATAAAAGTAAACATTGTTCAACAGTGCTCTGTCACGTCATTTCCAACACATGCTGTCAGTCCATCATGCAATGTCATCTCCATCACAACACACATTTTTACATAAAATCCACAATGATAATAATACAGTCACACTAATAATATTTAGGTGTTCTGAAAATTATGCATTTATGATTACAATTCATTTCTGAGATTGGAAAACTCAGAATTGTGCCATGCAAGAACTTGATTGAAAGACTTCAGTAAAACAGTTAAAAGGGGTTTGTCCTCTAAACAACAGGAAATGATTATGTTCATGGTTAAAATAAAAACAATTATACATTTGGGTACATTATTGTATGACATTCCATTAACTGTTTCAAAACATGAGTTACACTGGTAATTTTGCCTGAAAAACACCTTCTTTGTGGTGTGATGGAAATGACACTTTCCTCTGAATGTCGGACTAAAATGACAAAAATTATATAATTCATTATTTCATTATGACCACTATCAGAACATGTTTCTACACATTATGGATGAGTAAAACATATCAAAAATATTTCTAAAAATACATGTTAGATTTTACAATTTTCCAGATCAAATTTGCCTGTAGTTGGTGAATCAGCCATAAAATAAACTTTAATTTGTCCTTTTATTTTCTTTCTAGCTTTCATTGTTATGTTTAGCTTATATTTCCAAAGTATGTTTGCTAAGGGTTATTTTGTATCGTAAAACTGACACATTTACTGTATAAGAAGTTTGTATTTTTAGTGTCAGACACCTTTGTGGCCCAAAATACCATACATTCTGTCAACATTTTACTTTGAAGAATAGTGATATGAAGGTGTCCAAAGGGAGTATCCATCATTCTAATGCAATCAAATCAGTTTTGTTGCTAATTTTGACACATCCAAGACTCTTGTCACCATCAGTGCCCCATTCCCAGACTATTTATTACATGGAAAATAATTGTGTGTGTGTGTAGGGGGGGTTGTAATAAATTATTCATGATTCAAACTATTAAACTAGCATTTAAAGGGCCAAAATCCTGAAAATGATAGAATGTTGGAGTTTTGAGCAGGGCAGACGTTGTTTACAAGATTTATGGGGAAGAAAAAAAGCCCAGAAGATAAACTGATGCATGATCTAATAACTTTTTTGTGCATGTACATTTTTGCCATGAAGGTGTTCAGTGAGTAGTAAATTTTAGGAGGGCAAAAGGGTTAAGTAGACTTGTGTGGAGCAGCCATTTGTTATTTTGTTGTAATGTACCACTGTATTTTATGATCTGCCAGATGTGCTATTAGAGAATGTCACTTTTAATTCAATGTGGCACAGTGTGTGCATAATTTTAAGTCCTGCTCCTGTCATGGTTTGTTTAATACAGATGCGTTTCACACTTCTTTTACATCAATTAGCCGAAATGTTAAGTGAGGATAGAATAATTAGCAATAAGAAAAGTACATGAACAAACCAATATTGCACATTGTATGTAATATCTAGCTAATATCAATATATTATTAATTTGAAAGTCTAATCTTTTGTCTTTCATAAGTCCATATTTAATGCTATTGTACATTAAAACTGGGAAATTTAATAAAACAAATTTATTATTAAAACTACAGGAAACGGGGCATTCAATACATTTCAATTTAGCTTGTCATAAATTTTCAACATACCAGGATGATATTTGATATATATCCCACACATTATGCACATCTTATTATGATCATAAAGCAATTTGGATTTACAACCCCAGTTACAACAGCTTGCTCTTTATCCAAATACGAATTCCAGACTTTTTCAAAACTGCTATCCCCCCCCCCCCCCCCCAAGACCTTGACATTTATACTTGTGTGCCTACTTTCTTGGTTGAGATTGTACCTGTTGTGTCATAGAAAAGTTCATTTTAATAAATGTATGAATGAACGCATAATTTGCAGTAAATTATGTTTACTGACGGAAACATATATGTCAGCCCTGTGATGAACTGGCGACATGTCCAGGGTGTACCCCACCTTCGCCCCTAAGTAGCTGGGATAGGCTCCAGTGACCCCATGACCCTAGTGAGGATAAAGTGGGTTCAGAAAATGAATGACGGAAACATTCAAAACATATGAAAATCACAAATGTGCATGAATATCACACAAACAAGTTTTATTACAGCACAGCCAGAAGTATAAAAGCATGAATGTATACATGGATGAATGTCATGTCTTCCCATGGAGTGCTTGGTGGTTTGCTTCCCACAAGTGTAACGTTTAGTTCCCAGACTAAAATACATGACGACCTAAAGTTGAACACGTAGGCTAGACAAGCTTTGATTGGATATCGTTCCAGTACTGACCGGTTAACAAAATGATATCAAGTTGTTTTTTTTTATTTGCTCTCCTCATGTATTTCTTATCTTACAAGATTATGTGCCTTTCAGCATACCCTAAAATTTGACAGAGAAACTTTTTTCCACACTTTATAAAGACCTTCACACATAATTCCAGACTTTTCAAGGTTTGGAAAACAGAGTTTCAAAATTCCATACCTGTTAAGTCTTTCAAGACCTGTGCAAACATCCTGTACAAAAAAAAAAAAAAAAAAAGATAGGGATGCTGTGCAAAATGCAAATAAAAACAGAATACAAAGATTTTTAAGTCATAGAAACCTGTGTTTTATTCATAGTAGAACATATACATCCTATCAAATGTTTAAACTGAGAAAATGTACCAGTTTGAGAAAAAACATTAATAAGGTAATTTTGAATTTGATTGCTGCAGTAAACTCCAAAAACTTAGGAAAGGGTCATGTTTACCACTTTTTAGCATCCCCTGTTCCTTTAACTGCACCTCTAGTGGTAAAGACCATGTGTGAAATTTGAAAAGAAATGGATGAACAGTCTTCGACAAATAGGTTGGACAAAAATCTTGGGACAGATGGATGGAATTCTTGGTTTGTCTATATACTATATATATATTTTATATTATACCTATTTATCTATCTATTATATATCTGTATATTAGGTACAATTAAGTATATGTCTGAAAACTTCTCTAAGATAATCTACTTTTGGTTTGATCGGGTTATGCATTGTGATTTTTGATCTGAACCTGGTCTTATTTGGTTTAGATGTGACAATAAACAAATCTGAACAGCCCCTTTCATTATGCTTTCATCATAAATCAAAAATTGAAAACTTTAAGCCTCTTAAAATAATTGTCTTTAAGATAATGCAGATAATCACACATCATATCCCTTAAAAGGTGAAAACCTTTTCAGACTAGTGACAAAGAGGTCTAACAGTTTCTTAAGCAAATAAATACAAAATTGTGAAAAGAAAAAAAGGCTGAATTAAAGTTAATGAACTCTAACATTAAACTCTAAAAATAGCAGTGAAAATTTTTTAACTGAAAAATCAAAATAGTTTTCAGAATTAAGAAAACTAAATACCAACAAGAATGAAACAAACTCGAACAGTTAATGTTCACTAATCAGACTAATCTCAGATTCCTCCCATCATATTCCTTGTTTTGGAATATGATATCTACATGACATGAATATATACAATGTGATTTAGTGGTTATTTATTCCTTTTTTTTTTTATTTTGACTGTAACGTGACATTTTAATAAGTCAATAAAATACAAAGACAAACAATTACAATTAACAGTTGCCTGATGTTAAAAAAACAGTTCAATCAGGAAAATATTTTACTTATTTTTGTTATTTATTTGACAAAGATAATATAAGTACAAGTATTGGTACATTAAAAATTGTAATTTGTACAGGACTAGCCTTAGCTAATTGGCAGGCTTTATCCTGGCTGGAGAAAAAAAAAAAAAAAATCAAGCACAAAGACCACAAGTATGATAGACAGATATGAAGGTAAAATATATGCCCTTCTACTTAACATAGGAATTCTGAAGTATCTGATGACTCTGACCAGAAAACAAAGAATTCAATCGCCTTTGTTTTTCTTCTGGCGAAGGGGAGACTGTACATTCCATTGCCTCAGTCCAGGAGCTCTGAAACACAGAGCACATCAACACTGAAACCTTGAAACACATTATCATGTCATAATTAATGTCAAATAAGAATTTTTTTCAAGTTTAAAGGTTGAGTTTTTCCCGGAGTGAAAGCTGAAGATGCTAAATTATTTTTGGTTTTGAAGTTTTTATTTATGAAATATAAATTCCAAAGACAACATTAAAGGTACAATATGTAACAAAACACATGTAATCTCAATTTCAGGATTTGGTTCTCATTTTGTGTATTCTTTTAATTCAATATAATAATTATTATCATTTCATCACTCTCATTCAAGTACACATCAACATGCAGACAGGAACTGGGGATCAAACTGCCCACATATTGGTTTGTGGGTGATCCCTGTTGCACAATGTAACCTGAAATAAATGTGAATAACATGCTGAAATCTCACAGCCAATGGCCTTTGACAGGAGTTCCCTGATACTAACGTCTCTTCAGTTACCTACCATTTAGGGCTGCTTTGTCCATGTGATAGCCTGCTAGGTGCCTCTTCAGGTGTATTACATCCCATTCTTTAGGCAATTCTGTTGTTCTTATTACCTCCGCCAGGAGGTATTGTGATTGGTTTGCTTTGTGTGTTTGCGTGGGTGTGTGTTTGTTTGTGTGTTTGTTTGTTAGCAAGATAACTCAAAAAGTTATGGACGGATTTTCATGAAATTTTCAGGAAATGTTGATACTGGCACAAGGAAGAAATGATTACATTTTGGTGGTGATCGGGGGTGGTACTGATCCGCCTAGGCAGAGGTCTGTGCTCTCCGAGTGCTTTTCTTGTTAAAGCTGCGTATGACGTTCGTCACCAATTTTTCATCAGATCTGTAAAACCGTAGTCAGAGCCTAAGTATCACAAATCTGTTAGTCTTTCCATGATTACGCACCTGAATCTCTTCCCTCACGGTGAACAATTTCGGCCATAACGCAGCTGCGTGGAGCTCCGCTTCCCACAACGCACGTTGTGACGAATTTCCGAAAATGCCCAAGTGACCTACCAGCTGTTTGTAAACAAATGGATTGTTTATGGTGGAGTACACTTTCAAATTATTTACCATGAGGGAAGAGATTCAGGTGCGTAATCACGGAAAGAATCACAGATTCGTGATACTTAGGCTATGACTCAGGTTTTACAGATTGGATGAAAAATTGGTGACAAAAGTCATACGCAGCTTTAAGCTTTATTAAAGATTTAATTACCTCTGCCAGGAGGTATTGTGATCACTTTGCTTTGTGTGTTTGCGTGTGTGTTTGTTTGTTTGTTTGCATGTTTGTTTGTTAGCAAGATAACTCAAAAAGTTATGGACGGATTTTCATAAAATTTTCAGGAAATGTTGATACTGGCACAAGGAAAAAATGATTACATTTTGGTGGTGATGGAGGGGGGGGGGCAAATCGGTCTTGGTGGAGGTCTGCACTCTCTGAGTGCTTTTCTTGTATTTAGAAAACTGTTTTTGTAGCCATGTGAATTGACTTACTGCTGCTGATTTGACTGCACATGAAGAACATTAATCTCCCCCATTGAACCTGGAAACACAGGACCATGTTGAAGCACTACTGCACAACTGATCATCTTAACAGCAATAGAGATAGTGAAGGCTGCTACGCATTTGGGAAATATGAAACACTGAAAGAGGAAAATGGTATTTAAATGTTCCTTACTTGAGCTCCTGTCTCTGAAGATGGGGCTGACTTCATTAAAAGTCAGGTGGACATCGACACCTGATGAGAGTGGGTAAGTGGGGAGTATGGGTAAATAAGTATGGTGAAGAAATTAACAAAGCCTGAGTAAATACAGGGTTCTAAATCTGTTGGCAAAGCCTGGAATATGCCTCTGCATCAGGAGCTGTAGGTGTAGGCTGTAATGGCTACATGCCTGGGGTAGCCACTGCACATGTTGTGCACCCCCACTTCACTTACTTGATTGTCCCAACAGGGATATTTAACCTATGCATGTTATTATCCTAATACTAGGCACGGGTGTTTGTTACTATTTTATCAACACTACTACTCTTATCATTTCTTCTCTGTAATTATTTTAAGGTTATGATTACAGGTGAAATTGTGAACAGAATTATTTTATTTTCTCATTTGGACCATACCCTTATATAATTAATTTATAATTGATATTCTTTGATATGCAACAGCATTATTGCATTAGAGCTGCAGTTATGAATTATTTTTGTAATCGATTAAACTATCGGTCATTTTCTTCAATACGTTTAAATGATTACTTGAATAGGTAAAAAAAATAGTAAAAATCTGAAAAAGACATGTCTGAAAATGACAAATGACTTGTCCTTTATTCCAGAACCAGCTGAAACAACAACTACAAAAAGTATAAAAGTAAAAGTATATATAAAAATATCAATATAGATATAATAACAGTATAATAAAATCTCTGCAAATTTAAACAACAACATGAATAAATCCAATTACATCTACAAGCAATATGTGCACTGCAGTCTTCAACACATTTGGATCCAACTTATCAACAACTTAAGATGTAATTTATATACAACTTAGTTTTGATCCTGGTGTCATGTGCACCACAATAAGCATCCGTGTGAAACACAACAGTGGAACTAATGTTTAGTGGCAGCAAAACTAAGGAAACAATGCTTAGATTCAGGAAAATTGTAATGGAATAATTGTATTTATTTACATATTTTTTAATCGATTGATGTCGATTAATCAATTAAGCTCTAATCTTCATCAAAGTCACATCATTACCTCCGCCAAGGAGGTTATGTTTTTGCCAGGGTTTGTTTGTTTGTTTGTTTGTTTGTCTGTCCGTTAGTGTGCAACATAACTCAAAAAGTTATGGACAGATGTTGATGAAATTTTCAGGGTTTGTTGGAAATGGGATAAGGAAGAAATGATTAAATTTTGGTGGTGATCGGAGGTGGGGGGGCCCACGGGGGGGCCCATTTCCAACAAACCCTGAAAATTTCATCAAAATCTGTCCATAACTTTTTGAGTTATGTTGCACACTAACAGACAGACAAACGGACAGACAAACAGACAGACAAACAATCAAACAAACCCTGGCAAAAACATAACCTCCTTGGCGTGGGGGGGGCCCACAGGGGGGGCCACTGATCAGCCTTGGCGGAGGTCTGCGCTCTCCGAGTGCTTCTAGTTTTTAAGTACAACTGACTTTTAGTTGTGGGCTGTCAGAAAACCGCCACACGGTCAAAATATTGAGTAAAGTCAACAGCTGTAAGGATCACTGTTGAGGTCAACTGCCTTTAACTAAAGCTGATAAAAGGTTGTTTTACTCCCTGGTTCGTAGTTTACCTACTACCTGCAGTCGTGTTGCAATACATTCTATCACTCCATTCTGATTGATGAGGCATATTCCACTAGGAAAGTGAGGGAAATAAATACCCTCTGTACTGACACTGATAACATTAATGGCAGACTGCACTGGATAATGTTGTGAAGTGAAAGGAGGATTTAGTAAGATTGTAAGTTCCTACCTTTTGGTGTGCTTATTGCTCTGTTATCATCTCCTTTATGCAACACTAGGAAAAAAATGAAGTCAGAGTCAATCAAGACAGCAGAATGGCCTAGATTTGTAATAAAAAAAAGGCATTATGATCCCGACAGTTGATGGGAATTGGTTTCCATCCTTTTCCTATAACTGTTTTTGCTGTAGGACTGTTTTGTCAAATGTAAATTGTAGTTTTAATATACTTTACCTGATGCAGAATGTCCAGATCTGCAAAAGCAAAGAACATGATTAAGTGGAATTCAGCAATAATGAGTTAGGGATCTCCCTCATTAACTTTTGGATTTGTTACATTTCCTGACCTAAAAACCAGTGATTCACTAAACTATCCAATAAACATAAAAAGGCCCCAGGAACAAGAAAAACAAACAAAATGGAGTTGTGCATTGTGATAGAAGTAGTGACAGGCAGCTGGTGAAAACATACCTGGCAGAATATACCAGTCTGTTAAACAGTGGAGGCGGACGTGTTGGCTGTGGTGTGGCAAAGCTAAGCAGAGGGAGAGGTCTGGACGTGGCAGGAGACTGCACTGGAGACTGCTGCACTGAACCCTGAAAGAAACAAAACAATCATCATGACAATGTCAGGACCTACAGAACTTAAACCTGCACTAGATTAAGAAAAATACAATGAGGAAGGATAAGGAAAATAACTTTTACAAATTTTACAGCTTGTAATGATCCAATGAGAAACTATTTGCAGAAACTTTTAACCTGCCCAATTCTTCCTCCAGATCTACACAGTTCCATACAAGGTTAATGCAAAAAAACTGTTTAATGGTCATCACTGTGTAAAACCTTGACATGAAAAACAATCCAAGTCAAGATTTTCAGCACCAAAATTTCAAATTGAGAGATATGGGGTTACAATTCAAATTGAGCATAGAATTATTTGCTTTTTCCCCATTTATGGTACATATAATAAATAGGCAATAATCTGTCAAAGCAACACCATTATGTTGAACTAATCACTATCAAATATTTGGATTCTGTTATAATAGTAATGAGAGACAAATATAAAAAATAATTACTTGCTGGAAAAAAAAAAATCACTCATTTTTAATGACAAAACTGAATGCAGGACTTTTTCTTCATTGGCATTAGGGCTGGGCGATATGGAAAAAAAATCACATCACGATTTCTTTTCATATCAGACGATATCAGTATGTATCACAATATAAATCAAATAATTATTTTTGTCAAGCTTAAATTTTCTGTTACTCATAAGTTAGTTGTGAAGACGTCAAGGTTATTTTTGATTTAAATACATTAATATATATATAAATATATTATTTTCTGTCAGAGGTTGAACATGACAGATGTGCTGAAAAACATAATACAATTGTTTCATATAAATAAAACAGGTACATATATTTAAAACTAAACTAAAAGTCTGACCAGCAGGCAAAAGCGTTCAAGTTTAGAAAGAGTACAAACAGAACAGACCATCTTCACAAAACAATGCTGGGGGATATACGTGGGGGTGCATTCCGTAACTACCTTAACACACTTTGAACATCTGACTCCCAGCATCTATGCCACACCCTACTTTTCAGTAACCCGGTTGCCTGAGTTCTTTGTCAAATTTTCTCCCATCTCCCATCATCTCCAGCTGCAGCTCAAACATTAGCATGTGCTGTGGCTGCTCTTATGCCTGTGCTGTGTGTGTCAACCTAACTTGCTGAGGCTCTAGCATGGTTGGTTTGGTGCAGTGCTACTTTATTATGATTGGCTGTTCTTATGTCTGTCAAAACGTGGACAAATGAATTCTATCAAAATTGTGTTGAGCATTTCTCATATTTCTATTGAGGACAAGTAATTTCACGATATATATTATGTTTTTTTTCGCCCAGCTCTAATTGGCATTTTGACAGTTTGCCTACAGCCTAGATATTAACAATCAGGGATGTCAAAATCATTTAAGTTCAGGGGTCACATACAGACCAATATGATTCTCATCTTAGTCAGAAAAGTAAAATACTATTATAATAATAGTAGATATAACTAATAAAAGTGAAGCCTCCAAATTTTTCTAATTTTAGTGTAAAAAGGTAAAATTACATGAAAATGTTTACACATGCAAGCTATCTTTTGCTAGATGTTTCTACAGTCCTGTGTCACCCTTGTCCCAACTTTTGGAAATGGGTTGCTAACATCAAATTCAACAAAAACATTTGTTTTCTGTGTTGTATTGTAAATAAAATATAAGCTTATGGGATTTGTAAATCACTTCATTTTGTTTTTATTTCTATTTTACACATTTAATTGTGTCAAACCTTACTTTAAGCATTTGTTGTATTAAACAACATAATAGTGGGATGGAATTTGAAATAATTCAAGTGTTTTGACCTGTGTATTGGGGGTCTGGGTTTCTCCAGTCAGGCTACAATGGCCCATTTTCTCCTCCATCTTTTGTTCATTCTCGGTCATCTTCAGGGCGAACTCCACCTCTGCGGCCAGCTGCTCATCTCCAGAGAAAAACTCTTTCACCTCAGTGCGGTAGTCTTGCATCTTCACCTGAGTAAACAATGGCCTAGTATCAGATATGAATGATTTAACCACGGATAAAATGCAGCCTTAAATGAACAGACCCAACGCCAAATGTTTTTCTTGAATCCATAACCAAGAAAGTGATGCAGCCTCTCCACCAATGGCATCACACTTTGAGTAGTTGATAAAACAATTATTACACTGGTTTTCACAACTCTACCTTGTACATGTCAAATTAAATTAAAAGAACTACATTACTAAAAATCACAAGTCAGAGACTACAGGTGTGTTTTTGTCTTGATACGTCTATTGACATTTTACACTGTTTTTGCCTTGTTCTGTCTTTTACATTGTATTTTAAGTAGGGATGTCCGATAATATCGGCCCACCGATATTATCGGCCCGATATTGGCATAAAAATGTAATATCGGTGAATATCGGTATCGGTTTTTTTGCTTATCATTAAAACTGATAAAATAATGCCTAGATTTCACCGGCATTTACTGACACGTAAATGAAGCATTGTTTGTAGCTGAAAGAAATGTGCAGTTTTCAAAACTGTACAGTAAAGTTGCCACACTGTAATAGACTCATGGAGGGAGGGAGAGAAAATAAATAAATATGGCATTTTTTCCACAACTTAACTCTTTCCCCACCAATGACGAGATTTTCCGTCACTCCGTGTTTTCACTGTTATACTGTAGTTGAAGCTGTTGCGGATCGTGTGAATTACTTTCCTTAGTCCGAAAACAAACAATTAAGCAGCTTTTTCTGAAAAATGACGGACCGGCTTTAACGTTTTCGCACTGGAGTCTCCGTATCCCATGGCAACGCATTCAGCGGCAGTCAATGTGAATGAGGAAATGCAGACTGTGCAGAAACCGCACGCAGTTTCAAAAGCCTTAAAATGATTATGGAGACAGAGTCTGACTATTCAACATATGATGGAGCTACAGAAGAACCTTTAGAGACAGGAACGGAGAAATAGAAGGTGAGGGAGACGGACACGGAACACGAGAAGCACGGATCAGCTCAGGTCCGACACGAAGTGTGTGTGTGTGTGGGGGGGGGGGCACGGAGCGACACTGAGACACTGACAGACAGGAGGAAGAGAAAAGAGACATTTATAGAGGACATTCAAGGAGAAGACAGACACACAGACATGGGACAAGACAAAGGACAGCTAGTCTGAATCTGTTAGACAGAATGAGTTCAGATTCAGACTGTGGACACAGAGCAGATTCAGCTGTATAATGTCAGCAGGGACACAGGTAAGACACTGTTTGATTTGGCTTTTGTATGAAATAAATAAATAAATACACAAATTCATACATAGATAAATAACTAGATGTCCATATAATTATTTACAGCTCAAACACAGCAGGTGGTCCAACAGGAGGACCTGGTGCAGCCAAGGAAAGACCAGAAATCTACAGTATTTAGTGCATTTGTTTCTTTTTTTCTTGAAAATGAGGAATATTGAAGTGTTTATATCAAAAAACTAAACTATTATGTGGAAGACTTATAACTGATGTATGTAAATGTGATAAGTTTAGAAGGAAACTGGTGCTTTAGAAGATGTTTGGTCTAAAGTTTGGTGTAGATTCCTCTAATATTTTGTGGAATGATGGGATATCTTAGAGCTGTTTGTTCTTATTATTGTTGTTATTATTATTTTATTTTGTGATTTGGAATACAGTGTTACTGTTGGTAAATGAGAAAGAGTCAAAAATGTAAATAGGAAATCAATTTTACCTTGAAAATCAATATCTTTGGAAAAAAATGCAGTTTTCTCAGTTTTTTTGCTCAAAATTCAGTTTTTTCCTGAAAATGACCAATATTCAAATGTTCATATCTCACGAATGACTGAAGATAGAATAAAATTGTTTCTTGTGTTTAAAAGTTGAAGTTCTGTTCTTTCGTTTGATGTATTCAGAGTTCACATACTCCTAACACAACATTTTCAGTGAGCCTCCAAAGATTAGTGAAAATGACCAAAAAGGCTGGCGCTGGCTACCAACTCACTGGAAAATGCTCTGGCGGGGAAAGAGTTAAGTTGAAGTATGTATTCTTTGCACAGACAGTGTTTACATTTTAAAAGCCTTGTTGCATTTGAGAATGCATCAAATGGGGCATCACAATAAAATTAGGCATGATGTGTTAATTCCATGACAGGAGATATGTGATGTTACCTGAAATTAGTTCAATATCCCACATATATCGGCAGCGATATCGGTAGATATCGGAATCGGAAATTAAGCGGTGGACAATATCGGCATATCGGTTTTTGGCAAAAAAGCCAATATCAGACATCCCTAATTTTAAGCTGTGGCATCTTTTACAAATATTTTAAAACAACAAATAGCCATCCGGTTTCTCCAACATTTGCACAGGACCAAAAATGTACCATAGGCTGATATTAACATTACTGATCATACATTTGTGGTAGTATTTTCTTCATACCATTTAACAGCTCAACAATAACACACATGTACTTGTAAAAGTCATTAACTGGCCCTGTTCTGTACATGTCCAGGTTCATATACAGTACACTGAGCAACAAAGGAGATGTTTTTGTAATAAAAGCATAACAGTGAGACATTATTCTTCAGCAGGCATATGAGTATCAAGGCATGGCAAATCACAAGTTGGTACAGAGTGTGTAGGCACGACAACGTCCACAGATATGCATGTCACAAAAGTGATTATGTGTCAATAGTATTGGAGGTCTGGGATGTTTCGAGTAAACAATAAAACTTGTAATGTAAACAATAGCTGGTCGGGTATTTGGGCCACTAAAGTAATTTATAAAATATTAATTACATTTTTACCGTGCAACGCATTGTAAATTCTAGCTATTAATCCCATATTTTACCCCAAACCTGTCTACCAAGGCCTATGAGTAGCCAAAACCTCCTGTCAAACTTATATTTTCAGTGCCCAGAGAAAGAGATAGGATCTTCGTTTTCTGTCAGATTAGTGAATTACAACATGCTAATTCAATTGTTTGCCATAAATATTTCTATACAGATATTCATTTTATGTCCTTAGTAGTAGGGTTTTTTTTGCTGTAAATAATGCAAACTGCCCTACAAGGGAGGCCCTCAGCACAGCCTTGGTCTAAAACTATTTGCCTTTTAACTCACAGAGCGCAATGGTTTGACATTTATTGTAATAATTATCAATATTTAATACTTGGTCATGATAATGTTATTGATCATATAGTCAAGGGCTAAATACTGCTTACAACAATGCTAACCAGAGGTTGCGGTAGACATTTTTATTGTCCGTCATTTTGACAGACAGGGTCGTAAAAATTCCATCATAACACATTATTATCAGTCATTTCAAATTTTATTTTTAATGATAATGAGACATATTTAGTAGTGTTTAATGTTCAAAAACATCTCAATGATGATAACAGTTATACTCAGAACGAACTTAAAGATGCGTTTTGGGTTTTTTTTCCTTCCAATGGTGACAGCGGCCATTGTGCTAAAATGGGAAAATATTGTAATATGGACGAACAATGCCGTTTTAAAGAATTGGGTGAATACATTTAACAAATAAACTATTTTCAAGAAATTAACACTGAACTCAGTTGATCTGCTGTACCATGAGCTCAAACATTCCTCCTGGTCCTCGGGGACTTAAAGTTAGTGCTGGCTTGTGTGTAATTAAATGCATCAAGGGAGATTGCTGCAGAGGCGACTGTCATTAGGTTTTGCACTTTTGCCTCAGACAGACGACTTCTCATGACCGTTTTTATTTGGTTCTGAAGGCTGAAACCCCTCTCCGCTGCTACACTGGAGACTGGAATTACCAGCGCCACTTCAGCCAGAGTTTTAAAGTCGGGGAACATTTCTCCCAGAGAAGTGATCAGAAGTCTGCAAGACTCTCTGAAAGTGGGATTCCCACATCCTGCAAGCACCCTCTTCACTGGGAGGAAATCCTGCAGCGTGTGCTCCTTCTGCACCAGTGGCGCAGCTGCACCTGTCTGTGCGCTGTAGTGTTCACGGACAAGCTCCAAGGCCTCCATTCCGTAGCTCTTCAATGCGCTGTCAGCAGTTGGATAGCCAGACACGTTGAGTACAGTGTCGAGGTCAGCGATGATGCCCACATGCTCCAAGGGGAATCTTTTTTTGATAGATTTAGTCACCTCCGTGATGTACTCTGTGTGCAAAACCGAAAAGGTCTGTGCGTCTGCCTGCATGAGTGTGATGCCACAGAATTTGCAGTCTTGTAAAGTGTCCAGGAATTTCCTCTCCGCCTCACCTGTCTCATTCATCAAGTCGTCTAGGCTATCCAGGGTCATGTTCAGGATGGGTTGGATGGAGGAGATGTTAACATCTTCTCGTTGGAACGTGAGGTTCATGCGGTTCACCACAGCCAAGACATCAGTCAGGAGGTGAGTCAAGGCAGGGAACATATACATTTGGAGCTGCTTTCTAATACCTTTAGCAACCAGGCAGCCTCTCACGGCTTCCTCCTCCTCCAGTTCCAATACCAGAGCAGCCCAGTTGGTGCGTACACCCTTAACAGCCCTCTCCAGTGACAGCCAGCGTGTAGCCAATGGTTGTTTCATGCTCAGTAGGTCGCGTTCCTCCATTTCGTTTTGCAGTTCTTTTAGGCGGTGTGTTTGAATGGGGGAATTCTTGTAGCATGTGTATACGTTATTGATTGTGGAAACATATGCACTTACTTCACACACAGCCTTAGAGGCGTTGCGGGCAGCTAGCGCTGTTCTGTCCGCACCACAATGAATGTTCATGAGGTAGGGACAGTCATTCTGGCGCAACTGTTGCGCAACTCCAGGCTTTCGACCAACATCACACTTGCTCCACCACTTCCCAGTCCAACAACCCAATGCATAGCTACTCCACGGGCCAATAGCACATCTTTTATTTTTGCTGCGATGCATTCTGCAGTGCCAGACGGTATTACAAAATTGCCAAGAAACACAGTTTCAGACTTCCCATTCTGTTGAAGTGTCAGGTAAATAACCAGCATTTTCTCAACGACGATATTAGTAGTTTCATCGACTATTATCCCTACATATTTACTGTTGGCGATGTGGTCAGTGGTGGCATTGGTTATGGTCATTGCTATGGCATCCTCTCACTGACAGTGTCATGATGGGTGTATGTATGTGCGCTGTTCAGGTTTGGACACCCGGCAGACTGTAACAGGTTTATTAGTTTGGGATACAGGTGGCATGGAGTGCTGGTATTTGCCATATACAACACAACCTTAAGTTGTGTTTTTAATGTCTCGTTGCAAGCCACCTGTGATTTCTCCACATGTCTTTCCATTGCTGCGCTCTGGTTGAGCATCCTCGAAGCTCCAATGTGGCTATGGCTATTTTTGTGATCAATCAATGCTGATTTCTGCATTGTCAGGCACCCTCGAACAAATCCGTTGCTCATGCCAGCTTTTCTACAGATATTGCAGAGAATTTTGCCATCTTCCCTTGTCAGCCAGGTGAACTCCTGCTCCCACTGAATGCGGTACTCCCTCTTGACCACCTTACTGTCACTTGTTTGTCCTGTAACTGTAGTTGATGCTGGCTGATGATGTTATCAGTACTTGCTTGTCCTTCATCCTCCACCGCATCAGTCCCTCTTTTTTCACCGCGTTAATGCCATCACATTTACTCGGCTTTTTAAAATAATTAAGGAGATTTGGCTGTCTTGACATTTTGCGCTAGCAAAGTAGCACCTAATTTTGACTGAAGTCAGCTAAACAGCGACACAAGATGTGACAATGACTGATTAATATGCACACTCCCCACCAACTGGACAGGGGGTGTACTTTGAGTCATTTGAAATAAGTACCGGTGTTGTATTCAGCGTAGTTGTGATTGTGAACGGTGCCACTGTACAGGAGGCTGTTATGGACTGTTTGATGTCTTTTAGACAGAGACAGACCAGCGATCCTGCATGCAGGTTCTTCTCACAGTGTTGTGTTAACACTTTCCTAGATTACCCTCAGTATTTTAATCTGTCAAAATGATGGACGGCCTTCAGAATTTTCCGCCATTTTTAAAAAAAAATCTGTCAATGACGGAAAATTTTCAGTTAACGCGACCTCTGATGCTAACATAAGTAGAATAGGAAGTATGATGAGATCAGTGACCCTCTCTGTTTTACAAACAAGAAAATTATTTACTACTTACATGTGAATGTTTTTGCATAAAAGAGATACAAATGACATCAGATTGGTGCATCCCTTCAGCAAAGAATACAGTACTTGTTAACGGTTGTAGTTCAGTTTGCTGTGCATCCATCCCCCCCACCCCTCCTTCCTTTAACCCCAACTGGTCAGGGCAGATGACATTCCTCCAAGAGCCGGGGTCTGCTTGAGGTTTCTGCCTGTGAAAAGGAAGTTTTTCCTCACCACTGTCACCAAGTGTTTGCTCCTGGAGGATTTTGTTGGGTTTCTGTAAATTGGCTGAGGAGTCTGGTTTAGACCAGCTCTATATGTAAAGTGGCATGACATAGCTTTTGTTATGATGACGTTATATAAATAAAATTTGATTGAGTAGTCTTGCAAAACAGTATTTTGATCATTCATATTAATGCTGTAACTCATCATCATTATTAAATAATAATAAGTTTCCTTCATACCTTAAGGTAGGCCATGAGTTCTCTGAGAACAGGAGAGCGCTTCTGTTCCAGCAGGTTTTTCAGGCTGATGATCAATGGAACTGTGTTCTCTATAAAGGCCTTCTTCTGAATCTGTGGATCAAGGGACAACGCTTACATCAACAGCATATATAGGTCCAAGCACTGGAAATGCCCCACCATATTAATGATGGTAATAATAATAATAATGGACTGGATTTATATAGTGCGTTTCAAGGCACTTGAAGCAATTTACATTTGATCCATTATTCATTCACTCCAGTCGCACTGATGGTAGTAAATTACATTTGTACCCTGCTTTACCTCCTGACCCACAACCACCTCTTGTAGCTTGTACTGTTTTGAGTTTTACTACTAAAACTTGGTGAAGGGTAAATGGCCAAAGTAGAATAGAGACAGAATGAACAACAAACACACACCAGAATACATTCATTTAAGAATATGTATAAATGAATTAATAAATCCCTAATTATCACACGCTTCATGTCACTAATTACTTTAAATGCAGCAAAAGGCTATTTCACCCTCTCAGCCTGCCAAAGGGGGTACTGTCGACAGCATGTCTGTCTGTTTGTGACACATCTTGTAAATACTCTAAGTCTGAAAAAAATACAAAAATAATTTTTTTGCCATACATACATCATGTATAGAGCTCGGACACATTCTGAAATGAGTGACATAGATCTATTTTGTAACCTACTTTTCCAAGGTCAAATGTCTGAAAACACCATAACTCCTGTACAAATCCAGAAGGTTCCTTCTGAGGGGGGTGCTCCACTGAGTGCGACCCAGCAGTTTGGTATGGATTTTAAATGGTTTTAACCTGTCTTTGGCGATTTTAACTTGTGTCTTAACATGGTGGTGAGTGAGGAGTGAATCATCAGTGATGCCTTGTATTGGAATACTACAGTGTTTTTAATACTTTCTTATGTGATAATGCTACTGCTTGGTGTTTCCACCTGTCATAGAGGGACATGACACACTGGGAAGAGCAACTCGTAGCTGGGAGTTACCGCTTTCCCTTCAGTCCCTTTGGTTCTCCTGTCCAATGTGCAGTCCATCAGGAATAAAATAGATGAATTGGAGGCATGGGCCAAATTCAACAGCGAAATAGGAGAATCTTGTCTCCTGGCATTTACAGCAAACTGACTCAGTGATGAGACCCTGTCAGTCAGTGAGTTTGGGACCCGATCTGTCTAGATCGGTCATTTGAAACCACCAGAAAAAGCCAAGGAGGAGGGGTATGCTTTTTAGTGATACGTCAGTTGTGAACAATCTGGCTCCAAGAGTCAGCTCTTTGAAGAAAACCAGGAAAGCCGGCTCTTTTTTCTGTTAAAGCAGCATGTGATTAGTTAAGATGTGTGTTGGCGTTTGCATGTCCGAGCCAAAAGAACTACAGTTGTTGTAGATGTTCATTAGTATGCACTGGTCCTAATAAATAAACAAATAAACAAAAAAAACTGAGTCTGATAATAAACAGTATGCAAGGGTAAGAAATAAGTACTGTTCTCATAAATTGTCGGACCAATGTAATATGTGGTTTATTTCTGAGTTTTTAATCTGGTATTACTGTTACACTTACACAGGGTTATGGGTAGACATGGTAGGGTACAGCAGAGTTAGTAGAGTTTTTTTTTTTTTAATGAAGCACTATGAATCCAAATTACTTACTGGCCTCCAAGCTGGTGACCATAATTGATTTATTTAACAAATCAAAAATGTATCCACATTTGGCACTTTACAGCAGTTAAATCTGGACCATAGACACTTTCAGATCACTTACAAATTGAGATGAAAACGGAGAAATCAAGACACAAAGCAGAATAGTATTGCAATCCTGATTGACAGTAAACCATACAAACATATGTTAAAGCAGTTATTACTGGGTACAGAATGCACTAAGGTACTTAGAACCTCGTCAAACTTGCCTGAAAGGCTACTCTCAAATATTTTTACTGCTAGTATCAATGCAGTTAGACTTCACTGACCTGTGACACAACCTTCTTCTGGGCAGCCTCCAGGACAGCCTTGGCCACGGTTGCCATGTTTTCCTCCTCTGGTTCATCCCCTACAGAGCCTGCTGCAGTAGAAGAAACGGCCTGCAGCTTCATCTCCTTCAGACTCAAGACGCTAAAGGTCTCAGACAAAATTTCAGTACCATCCTCATCAAGAGGCAGCTCTTCATCTGCAAAGCATGCTGAGACAAGAAAAAATGAGATTAACTTTAAATTTAACTCTGATGAAAGTACTACAGGCACACACTCAAATCTGTAAACTGAGAAATATTAAGCTATATGTAGGAGTATGACCATAGCTCCATAGCACATAACATATTTTGCATATTTTTTAATTGTTAGATGTCCTCACCCCAATATAGGGAATATAATACACAGCATTGAAGTAACCATTAATGCACACAAACTATCACAGCTTTCAATTGTTTTGTACCCTTATGTTCTTCTATTTCTCCTTGCAAAATACCTCTAAGTCTGCAGTATTTTTGTTTGTATAATTTACTGGAAGTTAGTGCAATACAGGGTGGGGAGGCAAAATTTACACCGCTATTAAGTTCATACATATTCCCTTGTTTCTTGAGTCTGTTTGCTAATGAAAAATGAAACACAATTACAGGGTGGGGAAGCAAAATTTACAATGAACATTTAGTTGTTTTTTCTCAGCAGGCACTACGTCAGTTGTTTTGAAACCAAACATATATTGATGTCATAATCATACCTAACACTATTATCCATACCTTTTCCCTAATCAGGAAAGCAAACGTCAAAGAGTGTGTGATTTGCCGAATGCACTCGTCACACCAAAGGAGATTTCAAAAATAGTTGGAGTGTCCATAAAGACTGTTTATAATGGAAAGAAGAGAATGACTATGAGCAAAACTATTACGAGAAAGTCTGGAAGATACTATTAAAGAAGAATGGGAGAAGTTGTCACCCGAATATTTGAGAAACACTTGCGCAAGTTTCAGGAAGCGTGTGAAGGCACTTATTGAGAAAGAAGGAGGACACATAGAATAAAAATATTTTCTATTATGTAAATTTTCTTGTGGCAAATAAATTCTAATGACTTTCAATAAACTAATTGGTCATACACTGTCTTTCAATCCCTGCCTCAAAATATTGTACATTTTGCTTCCCCACCCTACATACCCTTCCCTCCTTGCGATGCTCCCTGTGTCACTTTAAGTAAAATAACATCAAAACATGGTCGAGTATTTCTAAAGCTTTGAGATTACAACCGGCTCGCATTTAACAAAAATAATTGATGCTTAACAATTTAACTGAGATTAAAGACCTCATGTGATCTACAACAGTCTTTTCAGCTCTCAATTTCTCTTTGATTGTTCATTTGTCAGAACATTTAATAACTAGGGCTGTCATAATTAACGTGTTAACGCGGATTAATCCATCATCATGATTAATCTGATTAAAAATTTTAATGCAATTAACCTCTCTGCCGTGCAGAATGACTCTGCATGTCTCTGGCAACGCATTTTGGGTAGTTTGTCCAAGTAGAGTTACCATTGTGCATGCGCAAATGGGCAGTTGATCCAGTAGTGACAGGCAGCAGAACCAACCAATAAAGATGGAAGACACTAAACAAAAATGGGAAATTTGAGTACAAAAAAACCCAAGATGAAACAGTCGACCAACATAAAGTATTATGCACACTCTGCAAGAAGTTTTCTTTTCACCGAAGCACTTCCAGCTAACATACCGCATTAACGCAAAGCATACATTAGTTGAGGATTAATGCTAGCACTTCAGCTAATGCGTCACCCAGCTTGTGAAAAACACGTTATGTTCTAGGGCTGCAGCTATCGAATATTTTAGTATTTGAGTATTCTACTGAAAATTCCTTTGATTAATCGAGTAATTGGATAAAACTTATTTTTGCTTGGTTAAAGAGCAATTATAAATACACAAGAGGAAATAAGGTATTTCACTTAATAATGAAGGGCCAATTGGTGTCCCTTTATTTTAATAAAATTAACAGTTTTATTTGTTACATTCATATTGTGCATATTGTGCAACAAAATGTATTTTCTTGACCAGAAACATTTCCAGAGAGGCAACTGCAAATACAAATAAAAATAAATAAATTTAATTACTTTCAACTTAGTATTTGTTGTAGGTATCAAAAATATAACGCATTAATAAATTTTTAAAAAGTCATAAACATTGCCTTTTTGATGTGCAACTTAACTTTGGCAGCAGTAAGTTTCAGAATTTACAGGTTAGACATAACAGGAATGTGTTGTGGCATATAAGAGGCAATAACATTTGAACGGGAACTTGGAACAAGTTCATGCATGAACAGTTTGACACATTTCTGCTATATTCAGGAGAATCAAGGCAATGGCCTCCCCACCTTATCAGTCTGTCTCATAACCTATAACCCCCCCCCACACACACAAACACACACACACACACACAAACACACACACACACACACACACACACGTTCGATTAATTGATGATTTGCTTCATTTTCACAAAAAGTTGTTGGATTTTGCAAAAAATTTGGCTGTGACAAGGTAAGAGAAAGCTTTCACCAAGCCGTGCACCATTTTGGCCGTGCTTTTGGGAAATTAACCGTGCAAATCACGGGCGCACAGCTCGCTGCCTAAATATATGCTTGTCACGATCATAATAAATTAGCCACACATTCGACAGTAGCCGTAATTAACAGAAACCTAGCCCTCCGCACGGCTAATGTTACGTTATGTTAATAAGGTACATTAGCGTTAATCTCTTTGTGCTACGTTAATTTTATTTTATCTCTGGTCCTCTGCTCCATTCTGGGTGTCTTATGAAAAGATGCTACAACATCGGAGATGTGCTGTTGTGGTATGGAAGGGCCGTTTTACAACGGATACATGTCACGGTGTTCACCTTGCTGTTCAGTCTGAAATACTAACAATAATGACATTTTCCGTCTTTTTTATTGAGTTTTTTTGTCTTTCGTCATCATTGTATTCACTCGCCTCATCCATCTTCCTGCTGTTTTATCCAAACACTTACACGTTCTCCGTCATCTTCCTTTGCATGAGTAATGTAAGCGCATTGTGCCATATTAAGTAGTCTGTGCGAAATGCCGTGCTTTGAGCTTTACAATTAAATAAGCGATTCCTTAAGGCAGAGAAAATTCCTCCATCATTTTTTGTAATCGAGGTACTCAAATTACTCGAGGAATCGTTTCACCGCTATTAAGTTCATACATATTCCCTTGTTTCTTGAGTCTGTTTGCTAATGAAAAATGAAACACAATTACAGGGTGGGGAAGCAAAATTTACAATGAACATTTAGTTGTTTTTTCTCAGCAGGCACTACGTCAGTTGTTTTGAAACCAAACATATATTGATGTCATAATCATACCTAACACTATTATCCATACCTTTTCAGAAACTTTTGCCCATATGAGTAATCAGGAAAGCAAACGTCAAAGAGTGTGTGATTTGCTGAATGCACTCGTCACACCAAAGGAGATTTCAAAAATAGTTGGAGTGTCCATAAAGACTGTTTATAATGGAAAGAAGAGAATGACTATGAACAAAACTATTACGAAAAAGTCTGGAAGATACTATTAAAGAAGAATGGGAGAAGTTGTTACCCGAATATTTGAGGAACACTTGTGCAAGTTTCAGGAAGTGTGTGAAGGCAGTTATTGAGAAAGAAGGAGGACACATAGAATAAAAACATTTTCTATTATGTAAATTTTCTTGTGGCAAATAAATTCCCATGACTTTCAATAAACTAATTGGTGATACACTGTCTTTCAATCCCTGCCTCAAAATATTGTAAATTTTGCTTCCCCACCCTGTAATATAAATTAACAATTAATGATATTTAATCATAATTAATTGAAATTAATCAACAGCAAGCCTGTGATTAATCTGATTAAAAAAACGTTATTGTTTGACAGCACTATTATTAACTGACACTAAATATGGCAACTACTCACCCAGGACACTTTGGTTGATCTTGCTCATTACATTGAAGCGCTGGACATCAGTAAAGTGCTCCAACAGAAAGCGATATATCCGAAAACGTTTTTCTCGATTTGCCGATCCTTTAAGGGAGAACTGAACCTTTTCTCTATAAAGACAGGTAAAAATTGAATTGGAAGATGATGACTGAAGGAAAAAAAAAAAAACAAAAAAAAACAAAACAAAAAGAGTTATAAACAAAAAGGCAAAATATAGTAGTGAACTAAAAAAAAAAAAAAAAAGAATATCTAAATGTTTACTTGTCGCTTTGAGGAAACTTGTTGTAAGACTTGTGTTTGCTGTAGGAGTTGAAGTGGAAGATGCACTCGATAAAGTGCTGGCTGAACATCTCCGGGTTCTTTTTGAGGAGTAAGTGGAGAAGGCAGTATTCACAAAGGCTGGGACAGGAAACAGGAAGAACTTAAAGTAAATCTATGGAAGAACATAATGCACCTATTTATACACTGTATCTAATTGGTCTATCTACGACTTCAAAGGAGAAACAGATGGGACAGTAAAAGATTTTTCATTTATTTAGTTTCCTTCTATCATTATTTTCATTCCTCTATTTCTTTTATACTAAACTTTTTTTGTTGTTGCCCTTTTCCTATCCCTTTTTTTCTGTTTTATTTAGTTGTATGGATCTTCTTCATGTTTTTCTTAGTGTATTATTGGTTTTCGTTCTTTCTACATAAATTTTGTGGTAGACTTTCTGTGACCAAACTCATGTCACATCATATTGAGATATAAACCAAGCATGTTTCTCTTGTTTCATATCCCAGTGAAGACTTTATTTTTTTACTTTATTGCCATTATCAACAGAAGACAGGCAATTAACAGCACATAACAATATTGCCTTGAGAGTAGCTTTCACCTTACATAAATGTCTGAATGAGATTTATTTATACAATAATAAGACAAAAAAAGCAGCCTTTCATGTATGCACCATCCATGCGTATAAATGTACATTCCTTGGTATTACGGTGTGAAGATAAATGCACATTCCTGTCATACATACTATGACACTGTCCACCTTTAAACATACATATTACAGTTATGATGAACTCTGTATGTACATATACAATCATATATACTGTATATCCACCTCGGATTGCATGCAATGACGTATCAATGCTCCTTTCTACACTGAACCTTTTTTGGGAAATCCATTATTCATTTGCATTTCTTTCTGCTTTCTAAGTTCATTATGTCATATTTTGTCTGACCAACTTTTTAACATTTCATTTATAGCTGTACATCCATTCATAGGGATGTACTGTACATTTACAGATGTAGACAGCTGAATTAGTTTCAGATAAAGTGAAATGGTATTTAAGTAATTTCTGTTTACTCAAATTGAGTACTTCCACTAATACGCTATGTGTTATGGGTGAGACGTGTCCAGCATCTACACTCAACATTTTCCCTTTTTGAGTATACGCTCAGATACTTACAGTGCACTGCATTTTGCTGTAACTAGGAGTGTAAACACACTTATTCAAAATAGTAAGTTTAAGTACAGGAGTACACAATTGAACATACACTGGATATGTATCATCCATGTGTGATTCGTAGATCAATGAAAAGTGGAATTTACCTGGATATTGCTGGAACAGGGTCAACCAGTGCTACCATGAAGCGAAAGAAGAGGGAGCCTTTCCATTTCACAAACTCCTCCTAGAAAAAGAACAAAAACCATGAAGTGATACAGCAGGTGAACTAACTTTTGGTGTGATCAGCCTGGTTGTCTTTTATGGATTTTTAAAACAGGTGTTTTGTCTCCCAATTCAGTCTGAATATGTTTATAAGGGGCAACATAAAAAAACTTAACTCTGCTTCAGAAGCAGCTATTTAAGAAATGAATTTTTTTTTTTTTTTTTTTTTAAATATTATTCTAACTTAAAAAAAAAAAGAAACAAATGAACAAAAAAAAATCTGACAGCAAATTACCAGGAAGTGTTGAGACACCAGCTAAACACTGGAATCTACACATGAGGAAACGATCTGTTATATGATGTTTATGTGAAGTCTGCACTGTCAGAGTAATGCCAAGGCAATGTGTTAGTTACAACACCACTGCAACATCTGAAATGGTCATACATTCAGAGGAATGCTTTTCACCTGCAGCAGGTTGGTCAACATGATAAGGGTCTGCTCCCTGATGACCGGCTGACTGTCCCGCAGACAGGCTGAGATGTTGGGAATATAGTGATCTCCTGTGTTAGTATATCGAACACACAGATCACACATAATCACCACCACGTTGTTGCGCACGGCAACTTCCGTGCCAACCTCTAGTTCCCGTGCAAACACTGGCAAGTATTTCTGACCAAGTTCCTCTCTCTGCAGACACAGTTTACCTGTTGCATACAGACACAAAGAAGACAACAGATGCACAAAAATTGCAGCATAATAATCCATCAACCCTACATACACCTTATTAAAGAGATGCTTTAAAACTGAGTTTACCCAAAGTAATGACACCATGAGCTCGGACTCTGGTAGGAAAACAGTTTGTTGTGAACTGGGACAAAGGCAGAGAGGGTGGCAGCTCCTCCTGAAAGTCTGTCAGATAAGAAACAGTCAGACACAGTATACATTTACAAGTTTAAAGTAACCTGTGTTTGCATGTATAATCAAAATACCTGACACTAATGGTTGTTATAAAATAAGATAAAAAAATCATAACATGCTGCGCACTTTTAATACCTCTCGACCAAACAGTGTACGATTCTGTTGAAAGTTACTGCCCTATAATTTAGATTAGATTGTCTTTGTGTAAATTTGGTGGGGAAATCTCAATGCATTCTTCAGATAATGTGATTACATCGTTAAAAAGACATGTCGCAATTTGACCTTGAAAAACTACCTTATTGACCTATTTTCAATAGACTTCTGTTCCATGCCAAGATGCATCCCCAGTATAAATTTGGTGGCGATGTCAATGCATTCTTCAGATAATGTGATTACATTGTTGAATAGACAGACAGACGGACGACAAAACGATTACAATATCCCTTTGGCCTGAAGTTGGCCGAGGGGTAAAAACTAAAAAAAACATACTGCAAAGAATAATCCACCAGCCAAACATATTTTACCAGCACAACATATGCACATACACATAAGGAGAATGTACAGTATACTTGGCATGACTTTGACATTAATTATTAAAAAAGCTTAAGCAAACACAAAAAATATTACAGGGGTACTTGGGGTCCTGTTGTCCAACATTAATGTGGAGTTTTTGATAGACTTTTCATTGCTTGGCAATGCCCTAAGGAAATATCTAATTATCAAACTGCTGTAGTCAATATCAAATTATATTTTAATATACGACTTCATTTTTTTAAATTATTTTTTTTAAAGTTGGACTCTCCATACCTTCCCAGCCCTACACCTCCCAGTCTAACAAGGGCAGAGTCTCTAGCCCCTTTTACACAAAACTTCTGTTCTGGGAATATTTCACCTTTATCCCAGAACGACGTCTGTGTCAACAAAATGGTGGGATAATTTGGTCCCACCTCTGTTTATGGCTCTGTAACACCTCTGGAGGTAGTAACAGAGCCGTCATAAAGGTTGAATCATGATATGTAAAAAGAACACTTCTTGTTCCACAACCAAGGTGTGACGTTTTGATGACGTATTGCACAGGGGATTTAAAAATAAGTGCAGGCCGTGTACAGTAAACAAACATATCAATGGGACCAGAAAGATGTGGAACTGGGGAGACACCGAGATCTGTGAGCTGTTGTCACTACGGGCGGAGGATTCTATCCTGCCCTAAAATTTGTGGAACAGTGAAAGACGAGCTGACTGTGGAGAGGTTAGCAACACCTCTATGCTCAGGGTAGGGCTGCACGATTCTGGCAAAAAAAAAAAAAAAATCCCGATTTTTTCCTCTGAAAACTCGATTTTCGATTTTGATTTAAATTTTTGGGTAAAACTACAAAAGACAACAGAAGTCAGCATGTCGTTTTCGTGAGCAGCCCACAATGCAAGGCACTGCTCTGACCTCAAATCTGTGATGGTATCACGTGATGAACCCACAGAAGTTTTTTTCTTAATTAAATCTTTATTGAATGAAGTAGAGTATACAAACAATGTATACAACAAGAAAATAACAGAAGTTTGCCAGGGGGAATACACTACAATACAATGTCCATATCAGAGCAAATACTTATGTTTTTTATAGCCTTTTTGTTTCCAGATTTATCTAACAGCTTTAAATAAAGTTCAACATCTTTCAAAAAATAAATAATATTTGGTTTTGTGTTCCAGAACTTACATTTGTGAATGAAAAATTTAGCAAGTAAGAGGACTAAATTATATATATATATGTATGTATATAAATAAATATATATATATATGTATATGTATATATATATATATGTATATATATATATTTTTTTTTTATTTATTTATTTTTTTTTTTCTCTCTGGGTATCTGGGCCCACAGCAGTGATACCAGTGTAAGTCAGTGACAGGCATCAGTTGTGCGTGGACCACGTTAATATGAGTGATCCACATGCGGTTCTATTTAAAGTGGGGGATCCGTGCGTGGAGTAGACCAACCCAGGACACACTAGAAGGATTCTATCTGTGGAGCTGGTGGATGTGTGTGGGTACAGGGCTGTCTGGGCTCCTCTGCTGAGGCTGATGACCCCAAGACCCGGACCTGGTTCGGAAGAAGACAGTACGGTACGGATCCGGGACAACGTAAGATGAATGATCCGCATGCAGTTCTATTTCAGTTGCGGGATCCGTGCGTGAAGCCACGGCTTACAATGCTATAAGTACTGCGGGCTCATGAACACATTTGAAGTCCGGTCATTACACGGACTTCTGTGACAGACCACTGTCACTGATAGGAGGAGGAGCCTACGGGAGCCCGGAAGCGCGCGGCCCGCAGGCACGACAAAGATGAAATCGATTTTACGATTTCCCTTTTTTAAAAATCGTCCAAATTAAAAAATCCGATTTCGATTTAAAATCGATTAATCGTGCAGCCCTAGCTCAGGGTATTTCCAACGCGCAAGTTATACGTCACACTACACACTGCACTGTGTCACGGCCCCTTTGATTCCAGAACGCAGGTCCACTGTGTAAAAGTCCAGCCTGTCTCACCTCTGTTATTCCTTTGGCTTGGCTGTGGAAATTGGTCAATGGTGGCAAAAAGGTGGAATCACCATCTCACTTTTTTTCCAGGATCTGTGTAAAAGTGTCTTCTTAATGTAAACACATCTCAGCCCAACCCCCACCCCACCTACCTGCCAGTTTGTCTGAATTTGTGGTGAGAACAGATTCCACCAGCAGGACTGTCCTCTTGCTAATCTTGGCAGGACAGTGAAGCGACGCCACACCAAGAGTGTGGAGGTGTTTTATCTGAAAGAGAGAACATTTACAATATTAAAAGTATAGGCCTATGCAGATGCACCAGAACGTATCCACAAACATTGTAGGTGAGAGTGCTTTGTTAGCGTTATTACCCTGCCTCCTGAATGGGAGGCAAAGGGTATTGTTTTTTGTTTGGTTTGTTTCTAATAATGCGTGTTAAGTTTCACCCCCCACCCCCCCACGTCCTTCCTGAAAATAATTGCCTGAGTCATTTTTGACAAAAACCCCCCCCCCCCAAAAAACCCAAATATTACTTATTTTAGGAAGGTGACACTATGCTATTTTCAAATTCAGTTAATTTAGATTTATCAGGGCGCTTGCTCTTTATCCAAATAAAAATTCATGACTTTTTCAAAACTGCTACCCCCCCCAAGACCTTGACTTTATGTACTTTTATACTTGCGTGCCAAAGTAAATTATCTTTTACTAACAGAGACATTTTCAAAAAAAAAAAAAAAAAATGAAAATCACAAATATGCATGGATATCACACAAACAAGTTTTACTACAGCACAGCCGGAAGTCAAAACATATGACAATCACAATTTTTGCTTGCCACAAGTGTAATGTTTACTTCCAGGATTCAGACACATGGTGAATGATGCTCTCCTCAAGTTGAACATGTAGGCTACACAAGTTTTGATTGGATATCATTCAAATACCAACCAGTTTGTGAAATAATATCAAGTTTTTTGTATGTGCTTTCCTCATACATTTCTTATCTTACAAGATTATGTGCCTTTGCACATACTCTAAAATTTGACTATGAGAGAAATGTTTTCCATACTTTATAAAGACTTTCACACAAAATTCCAGACTTTTCAAGGTCTGGAAAACAGCATTGCAAAATTTCATACTTTTAAAGACTTTCAAGACCTGCGCAAGCACCCTGTTTATTAATGAATTACATACATGTTTTTAACTGCTTGACAGATGTAATATTTACAGAATATTTAAATAATGTTTTCCCATTACATTCAAAGTACTCGTGAAACATGTAGTTACTGAGCTGTGAACATTCTATGTACAATTTGATGACTAAGACCTTTAATTGCCAGGTGTATTTGACATTTTGTAAATGGTGAAAGCAGACTTAATCCACATGGAAAAGTGCACATTAGGGCAAATGAAAAAAAAAAACTCAGTTCTCACCATCAGCTCCTCATTTAGGCTGCGAACTCCATTTTCACACAGAATGATGCTGGCTAAATAAGCCTCACAGATAGACACCAGTTCACCACAGTACTGGTTCAGAAAAGCCTGAGAGAAAACAAACAAGCTGTAATAACACTGTACATCAGAGAACATGTGCATTATATCTGCAAAGCATATTCATATATCGAATGGCTCACTACAACTCAAATTCTACTTTTACTAAATTGGTAAATAACAGGAAAAGAAATCACTGGATGAAATTTAGCAATTTCAATATTTCATTATCACCGCAACAAAATGCTTAAAGCAGCATATGACTTTCATCACTAAGTTTTATTCAAATTTATAACACCCGAGTGATAGCCTAATTATCACTAACCCATTAGTCTTTCCGTGTACGCACCTAAATCACTTCCCTCACGATCAACAACTTTCAAAGATGACTCCATCACAAGCAGTCCGTTTGGTATGTAAACAAACCACCACTTGGGCATTTTGGTTAATTTTGTCACGGAGTGCATTGTGGGAATGGGAATTCCATGCAACCACAGCAGCAACAAACATGGAGACAAAAAGCAATGAAACCGTGTCCACTACCGGGCCAGAAGAAATGGAAGGAATCACTGTAAGTCTATTGTCATCTTATGATATAGGAGTGTGTGATTGTGAAAAACAATACTTAGACATCAGTTTCATGGCATTTTGGGAATATGTCATTGTGTAGGCTTATCATACATGCCTCGCAAGCATGGCTGGGTCCTCACTGCTCTCTCGCTCCTTACAGTACATGTATGATTATATGCTTTCCTCATGTATTTCCTGTCTTACAAGATTATGTCCCTTTGAACATACTCTACAATTCAGCTATGAGAGAAACTCATTTTTTCCAAACTTTATTAAGACTTTCACACAAAATTCCTGACTTTTCAAGGTCTGGAAAACAGCATTTCAAAATTCCATACTTGAAAAGATTTTCAAGACCTGCACAAGTAACCTATTTTATATAGTCTTTCTTTATGTGGTTTAAGATTCTGCTGCCAACAACAGAGCTGCTAAACTGATTTTCATTGTCCCTGTAACAATGACAGTAAAGATCTGATCTATTCAATTCTTTATGTTGGATATCTTGTATTGTTTTTATATTCAATGTGTTATTCTTTGATTTATTATTCTTTTTTTTTGTCTCTGTCTTCAAAACCTATAAATTAGTCAATCAAATTTTATTTATATAGTGCCAAATCATAACAAAAGTTATCTCATGACATTTTACACATACAGGGTGTAGTTAAAAAAAATACATACATATTGAAAAATGACCCCCAGTTCCACATTTGATAATTTTTGGAATTTTTCTAACCCTAACCCTAACTTGGCCTGTCCTCAGTGACATTTTCAGGCCTAAACAAGTTGAATTAACTTTGAAAGGAAGGAACAGCTGCCATGGGTAAAGATATGAAACTGACATGGTGGCCAAAGTGTTAATGCTGTAACCTGGCAATTTTGTGGAAAACAAGATGGATGCCCATTGCCCCCTCCCATGACCTTTGATTGGATTTAAATCCCACTGCTATTTCGTGCAAACCAGTTTTAACTTGGATTGCGCAATTTGCCCCTGCTCACTCATGCATGAAAACCTGGGTCTGTAAATTTGGACAAATATCCACCAATCCCCTACCTACCGACATCCAGAAAAGAAAATTCCAAAAATTATCAAGTGTGAAACTGGGGGTAATTTTTCAAAATGTATAGTTTTTTTTGATACATCATGTAGAGCTGGTCGAGACCAGACTCTCAAATAAAACTCAATCATCAGGTCTCTCCTTCCTCTAAAGGTCATCATGCCATTTAGCATTTGGTTTGGACAAAAAGGTAAGACCTACAGAGAGAAGGGGTGTATTTTTAAATTCTGGTGTTTTTCCCCAACATTCACTTTTCAGTTTTAACTGAAACTTTATTTTTATACTAATGTAAAATCTCTCATGAATAAGCTGTGTATTGCAAAAAAGCTGGTATACCTGAGTCTGTTTGATGTCTTCACTGTGGCCAAGTTGATACAGAGTCTCCATCGCAGCACTGATTACCTCAAGTGAGAGAGTGGTCTTCAGCAATGACATCAGATCATCTAGAGAGAAAGAGAGTCATTAAGGCAAAGAGTCTCTGCGAATTTTACCTCCATCTAAAACTGTGATCACTCACTAATTATTCTGTCTTTGGTGTCTTCATTTAAATGTGCAGCAATATCACCCATCACACTCAGGATGTGACAGCAGGTTGTAACATTTCTATCCTCTGAACTGACAGGAAAAAAAAAAAACAACAAAGGTTAGACTCTCAGTTAATCATGTAAATTCAAAAGGTGACAGTGGATCCAGGAAATATATAAAATGATCTAATTCATTAATTAATTTCAGCATTTCTAAGGGTTTTTTTTGGTGGTGCGCCTTGCTGCCAAACCATACATTTGATACAAAAAAAATCATCACCGTCGCATTAGACTTATTATACATATGTATAATACATAACAGGCCTACTATTTTCAATAAGTACGCCGTGCTGCTGTACAATTTTTACCCCCTAAGAATTATGCGCATGCTCCATACCGCCGGGCATGTGCAAATCAGGTCATAAAATTAACTTTTTACCTCATCTGCCATTGGCTAGTGACCTCCAAAATTTACCGGCCAAAAATATTTTTCATCAGCCAAATAAAAATTACATGCCTTATTTGACTTAAAATAATTACCATACATTTTTATTATGAAAATCCAACTTAAGTTAATAATAATAGTTATGTACAGATAAAATTTGATTATTGCCATTTTATTAGGTTATTGTTCATTTCAAGGTGACTGCTGCATCATCATGTAATAAAAATATTCAAAAGTGCCACCTTTAACATTGAGTCAAATGTCTGACAGCTTTAACAGGAACATTCCATTTAACCCGCAGGAAAAGGGAAATTAAAACAAACAACATCAACTGGGATTGAGTATAAATGAAAATAACTCCACAGACCACAGATATTTGTCTAGAATGCTCTATGAATACTAGGGCTGGGTAAAAAAATTGATTTGATCAATTTTATTTCAATTTTGCATTATTGAGTAATAGTGGATAAGACTGATTTTTCAGAGCAGGACCACAAGTCCCTGACCCAGGTACCGCACATCTCGTGGGCCTCTGGGGGAGACAGGCGTCTCGATCTCGCTTGCGCGGGTTCTGGTGTGGGAGGGGTGGAGAGGAAGGGTGGGGAAAACCCCTCTGCGGGAGCTCCTCCTGGCCTCAAAGTCAAACCCGCACATGGTGCGGAGGAGCTAGCCGCCCGGACCGTCTGGTTGGTGGAGGCTTTCCGAGGTGGGTCACAGAAGCCAGTCGTTCTAGGAATATTAACGTGGATCCACACTCAGCCATAGGTGATGGCACCTTGTAGAACTCTGGCTCAGGTAATCACCACATCATCCGCCTGAGTCAGACATGTCTGAGTCTGTGTCAGTAACCTGCTTAAAGCGATTTGGCAGAAATGGTCTAATGTATGAAAAAAAAAAAAAAAAACTCACATTCAATTCAAAATTTTCCTTCGGCCACTGGTGGGTGTGTGTTGTTGTTTTACACTCCAAACAAATTTTTTATCTGCCACTGGCACTTGGAGGGTGTTCATTTTACACCCTGGTGCAATTGCATTCTTCCCGATGTAAACATCCTGTAGTAATCTGGTAGTGAAACCTATCCTACTGAATTTACCCTATTTATTTATCATTTACTATAGTAAGTTTCACTTTATTTCGATATCCACAACTACACAGTTAATAGGGGTAAAACTAATGAGGGTGTAAAACCAGCACTGCTACATACTGTACCAAATTTACACACATAGTGTACATGTGCAAAAACACTGGTAGCACTAAAAAAGGGGGGTAAAAATTGTACATGACACTGCACCTTTCTGAAGTAATCGTCAGATCAGCAGCATGAAGGGATTTTTTTTCTACACTGAGCAGCTGCTATAACGAAAGGTGACTGTTTCAAATAAAATGATCATAGTATTAATCTGTGGATTGGACCATAATAGGTGGGCCACCACCAGCAGAGTTTCCATACAGGAGAGTTCTAGGGCTCTTTTGAGAAACCAAGAAGAATTAAGTGCACGAACAAAACCTGTGCCCTATGTCCACAGGAAACACTGAATTTAATAAATCAAGTTCCTGTCTCCTGTAAATTTATAAAAAATCCTTAATTGCAAAATTGATGTGTTTTTCTGGATAACAAAGACATAAATGTTTGCTAGTTATACTTTGTATTTTGTGATCATGTTTCTCTGGGAATATATGCCATCAAGTTCTAGAAAAGAAAAGCTCTGTTGGATCACTGTTGAATGGTTTATCTTGAGTTCATGTTATCAGGAACAATAATCAAAACTGTGATGTGCACAAGACACTGAAGAATAAAAAAAGAATAAAAAAAAAATAATAATAATAATGACAATAAAAATAAAAAAAACAAGTGGAAAAAGCAAGCAGATCTTACTAATACTGCTAATACTCTGCCTTTGAAAAGAATTGTCACCCAATTCTTTTATAGTGTCCGAGAAATGGGTTGGACAAATTGTCTAAATTGAAATTTTTAAAAATATATTAAAGAAATCCAAAAATTGAAATTCAGCCACCAAAGTATGCACTGCACCTCTCCTACTGATTTATTTCTCTCAGAGAAATGGGATGGACAAAAATCTCAGACTGATGGAATTCCTGGGATAGCTATACAAAGGGATTATACAGTATATCCGCATATAGCTCAGTAGGTAACACTGCTGACTTCAGTGTGGGAGATCAGGGTTTGAATCCTGGCTGGAGCATAAACATCATATGGGTTAACATCTATTTATTTTCAATGCCATGCAATCAACGTATTGAACACCCCTACGCTAAATGCTGTGTGCACACTCACCTGACCATATTGTCCCAGGCTTCCAAGATTTTTCCATAAGGCAGTTTGGGCGATGAAGCAACAACCTTGGAGAGGAGCAACCAGGCCCCACCAGCATGATCCGTCTCAGTATGTGAGATAAGGTTGCTGATGAAAGTTGGTGTGAATCTGTTCAGTTTGGACCAGATGGTGAAGGCCCGACTGAAGTACTGACTGAAAGAACCACAGAAGAATAATGATTACAGTTTCAGCCAGAAAAAATGCATCTGAGCAAATTCTGCACAAAAGACTCTAAGATTTAGCTTTAGCCTAGGCTGCCAGCTTCAGCAGCCAAAGTAATAATATAATAATGATGGATTAGATTTATATAGCGGTTTTCTATGAATGCATACTCAAAGCACGTACAGAGGATCCATTATTCATTCGCTCACACATTCACACTCTGGTGGTGGTAAACTACATTTGTAGCCACAGCTGCCCTGGGGCAGACTGATGGAAGCGTGGCTGCCAATCCGCACCTACGGCCCCTCCGACCACCACCAAACATTCGTACGCATTCATACACCAGTGTGAGTAGCAGCACTGGAGGCAAGAAGGGTGAAGTGTCTTGCCCAAGGACACAACAGCACACGGACAGAGCGGGATTCGAACAGCAAACCCTTCAGTTATTGGATGGCCCACTCTACCATCTGAGCATGGCCGCCCTCAAGTAAAGAAGTCCAGACTTCTCTCTCCTCAGTACCCTCCTCCTGCTCTTTTGAGGAGATTCACGGTGCTTCCAGGCCAGTCTACATGCCCTTAGGGTGCATTACCTCCCAGTTGGACAGTCCTCAAATACCTCACCAGAAGTCATTCTGGAGGCATCCTAAATGAATGCCTGAACCACCTCTACTTTCTACCTTGGATGCGGAGCAGCTCTGCAGCTCCTTCTGGATCACCTGTTTTTTGACTGCCTCAAATGATACATGATCATTTCTGCTGAGTATTAACATTAAGTTTTGATCATTTCAGGAAACTTAATGGAAAACAAATTGACTATCTTTTATAAAATGCATTTAATATTCATTTTGATGTAGTTTATCCAACCTGAGGTTATGGCACTCATGGCAGAGCAGGTCCAGTAGGTCCCAGGTCAATGTCTGCGCTGCATCTAGATGGTGTCCTGCAGAGTGTAACTTGACCTGGCTGAGAAGAACTTGGTCCAGAGCCTCTAGAGCCTTCTCTTGAACACTATTCTCTGAATCCACCACAGCAGGCACGACACCCTGCAGCCATGCCCTCTGCACCAGACGGCTGTCAGGTTTAGCCTGATGATAAAGAGAACAAAAACCATTAATTTAATCAGATGCATGCCCTATCTTTACATCATAATCTGTTCATGTTGTTCTTACAACTACTAGCAGTTGTAATCAAAATCTTGTTTTAAGGGACACTTTACAACTTTGTTGTCAGGGACAGAATATCTAACCCTAATCTGGAGCTGCTACTTGTCACCCTATGGCCTTACTACCATCCTAAGGAACTTATAGGGCTGGGCAATAAAACGATAATGATATGTCACAAAATAACTCTTCCTTGATAGAAATATGAGACATGCACGATACAATTTCGATAGAATTTATTCATCCATGTTTTGACAGACATAAGAACAGCCAATCATAATTAAGTAGAGTTGCAACGACCCATCACGCTAGAGCCACGTCAAGTTAGGTTGATGCACACAGCACAGGTGTAAGAGCCAGCCACAGCACACAGGCTAATGTTTGGGCCAGAGGCGATTTCTCAAAGACTGCATGGGAAGCTCAGCTTCCCCTAAAATTACGCAAATTAAATGGTCAAATACGTACAGTTGTGTTGACATTTCATTGACTACAAATGTGTTAGAACACGTTCATCTCAAAGACGAGTTTGTTCAGAATCAGCTTTATCACAAATCAACGGACACGATGTTAACTTCTCATACATTCCCCTTGCGCTGTTTTCTCATACGATCTATGGTCAATACAATTGCCTGTAGATGCTCAGCGTCCATACACTTCAATGGGACTTCATGGAACAGTTTTTTTCATTACCTCAAAACTGGATGGTAATTGGATAAATGCCACGATGTTGATGGTGAATGGAGCTGTGGGTGGACTTTGGTGGGGTTGGACTCTGGGCTTCCACATGCTGATTGGAGGATCAGTCAAAAGGCTGAATCCCGTTTGATTGACAGCTATTTTGAGATCTACTCCTTCACTTGACACAGTTCAGTTTAATACCGTTGCACATTCTGCTTGTGAAATCAAGAGAGAAACCACTAGGAAATTACTTGTTCATTTCTTGCACTGTAAATAAAACACACTCATTGTACTTCCTTGTTTCAATTTAACATAATTTCAAGGTTTTCTTGTTTCAGTTACATAATTTAATCATTTCTTGTTCGAGTTTAATATCGTTTTGTAGATAGTTAAATCAATCATACTGTTGGCTAGGTCGGAGTGAACTAGCTATCAAGTCCCTGGAAAAGATGCCTACTTGGTACGATAAGGTCACTGACCATTTTTACCTCCGCCAAGAAGGTTATGTTTTTGCCGGCGTTGGTTTGTTTGTCTGTCCGTGTGCAAGATAACTCAAAAAGTTATGGAAAGATTTGGATGAAAATCTCAGGAAATGTTGATACTAGCACAAGGAACAAATGATTAAATTTTGGTGGTGATCGGGGGGGCAGATCTGTCTTGGCGGAGGTCTGCACTCTCCGAGTGCTTTTCTAGTCTTAAAAAGGAACGGAGGGCCTAATTTATGTTTAAATAATTTGACTATTTTTTTGATGTAAGCTGACAATGAGCTTCCCCTCTCTGAAAGATGAGCAGCCGCCACTGGTTTGGGCTGCAGCGGAATGAATGTTCCCTCAGGAGAAAATATGACCAAGAACTCAAACAACAGGGTTACTGAGAAGTAGGGTGCGAACCAGTTCGGTTCGGGCCTTCAATACTGAGGTGTACCAAACGAATACACATAGCCTTTGTGATGAACGCAAACCCTCACCTTTCCTTAAGTTTCACTTTCGGTTTTACGCCACTTACGGAACAAACCCCCACGTATATATTCCCGGTATTGTTTCGTGAAGATGGTCTATTTTGTTTGTGTTCTCTTTTAAAACTTGAATGCTTTTGCCTGCTGGTCAGACTTTTAGTTTAGTTTTAAATATATATACCTGTTTTATTTACCTGAAACAGCTGTATAATGTTTGTCAGCACATTTGTCACATTCAACCTCTGACAGAAAATAAATCTTATTTAAATAAAAAATAACCTTCTGATGTCTTCACATCTAACTTACACTATATTGCCAAAAGTATTCACTCACCCATCCAAATAATCAGAATCAGGTGTTCCAATCACTTCCATGGCCACAGGTGTATAAAATCAAGCACCTAGGCATGCAGACTGCTTTTACAAACATTTGTGAAAGAATGGGTCGCTCTCAGGAGCTCAGTGAATTCCAGCGTGGAACTGTGATAGATGGAACTGTGCAACAAATTCAGTCGTGAAATTTCTTCGCTCCTAAGTATTCCACAGTCAACTGTCAGCTGTATTATAAGAAAGTGGAAGTGTTTGGGAACGACAGCAACTCAGCCACCAAGTGGTAGGCCACGTAAACTGACGGAGTGGGGGTCAGCGGATGCTGAGGCGCATAGTGCGAAGAGGTCGCCAACTTTCTGCAGAGTCAATCGCTACAGACCTCCAAACTTCATGTGGCCTTCAGATTAGCTCAAGAACAGTGCGCAGATAGCTTCATGGAATGGGTTTCCATGGCCGAGCAGCTGCATCCAAGCCATACATCACCAAGTGTGATGCAAAACACCGGATGCAGTGGTATAAAGCACACCGCCACTGGACTCTAGAGCAGTGGAGGCGCGTTCTCTGGAGTGACAAATCGTGCTTCTCCATCTGGCAATCTGATGGACGGGTCTGGGTTTGGCGGTTGCCAGGAGAACGATACTTGTCGGACCGCATTGTGCCAAGTGTAAAGTTTGGTGGAGGGGGGATTATGGTGTGGGGTTGTTTTCCAGGAGCTGGGCTTGGTCCCTTAGTTCCAGTGAAAGGAACTGTGAATGCTTCAGCATACCAAATCATTTTGGACAATTCCATGCTCCCAACTTTGTAGGAACAGTTTGGAGCTGGCCCCTTCCTCTTCCAACATGACTGTGCACCAGTGCACAAAGCAAGGTCCATAAAGACATGGATGACAGAGTCCGGTGTGGATGAACTTGACTGGCCTGCACAGAGTCCTGACCTCAACCCCATAGAACACCTTTGGGATGAATTAGAGCAGAGACTGAGAGCCAGGCCTTCTCATCCAACATCAGTGTGTGACCTCATAAATGCGCTTCTGGAAGAATGGTCAAAAATTCCCATGAACACACTCCTAAACCTTGTGGACAGCCTTCCCAGAAGAGTTGAAGCTGTTATAGCTGCAATGGGTGGACCGACGTCATATTGAACCTCATAGACTAGGAATGGGATGTCACTTAAATTCATATGCAAGTCAAGGCAGGTGAGCAAATACTTTTGGCAATATAGTGTATGAGTAACGGAAAATTTAAGCTTGACAAAAATAGTGATTTGATTTATATCGTGATATATATCAGTATTGTCTGACATGAAAAAAATGATTGTGATCATGTTTTTTTCCATATCACCCAGCCGTAGGACTTTACCAACATTTTTTTGTGTGTTGTGTTTATCCCTCCAAGTGGGAATGCCACCAGAGCAGCCAGCCAAATCACAGACTGTGTTCACACCATCACCAGAGCAAACCTGATGCTCCTGTGTTTATTCTGGATGATTTTAATGACTGCATCTTGGACAAATGTTTACCAGGCTTTTATCAGTATGTGAAATGCATACTAGGAACAACAACATTTTTGATAAATGCTTCATCTGCTTGCCTTCCACCTATGCGAGTGTCACCATGTACAGTTGGCTACTCTGAAGTTGTTGGCTCCAAACCAGTTCAATCGTCTCCACAAGACCCGCCCCCTCTCTGATACTTATTGGCTAGTAGCCGAAATTTGAATTCTTGGGAACAAAAGCCATTGTTTGAGAGCGAGAGGTTTATCAAAGCCCAGGTCGGAGCCCTTGATATTGTACTGGCTCCGTTAATTTTCCATACATGATATATATTCACACACTCATGTCCGTGCGCTTCCTGTCTACCTCACAGTTTCATTCTGCAGGCATGCCTGGGTATTAATAGTGTAGGGGAGACTGGGGACAGTTGCAACATGGGTCAGTTGTAACTCTTGCAATTGCTCCAATCAGGAACAACTTAGGACTCACCTAATTCAGTCTGCACATGCTCAGTTTAGTCCTTAGTCCACATGGGAAGTTGTGCCGTAAGGAAGACACATCAAAATTTTTGAGGGAAAACATTATTTTGTGGTAAGTAATATTTTTTGCTCTAATTATTTTTGTGATTGCATAGCTTACTTTGTACTTGGATTCATTAAAGGTAGGTGTTGCTTACATTTTAAAGAATGATTTACCAAACAATTTTTATGTCACTAGTTATAAAATATAGACTCAATTCTTTTTCAAAAGTCTGCTCACCATGCATAAAAACTACCACATCTACAACCCGTGGTTCCCCACAGGTCACATACTAGTCTAATATAAGACTATTATACAGCGTTTGAAAGTTGTGTAAATTATTTGTGTGAGATAAACAAAGATGTATGCAACTGTTAACCCACCTGTTCACCATTATCTAATATAAGATCATTACATCCTGTGTAGATCAATGTTCTTATTTCATATATCGGCCAATATACCGGTTATCAGCCAATATCGGATATTGGCCGATATAATGGATATCTGCTTTTTTTTTTAGCCCCCAATATCGGTATCGGCCCCAAAAATCCAATATCAGTTGGGCTCTAATTCACAAACATAATTTTTTCTAACACTTACACTACATACATCAGGTTCAGATTTTCTCTGTGATACCACTTGGATAAATGAAAAGATCAAACATGCCAGAAAGCTGCAGACTTGTAAACTCAGGGTTTGTTAAAGAAATCTTGACAGTAATCAGGTTAAGGCCGTTAGCTTCACAGACTGATCAGTATACAAGTGATATCTTTCTGAAACAAACAACCCTGACTTTGCCTTATGGTCAACATGTTTTCATGTTGAGTTTTCATTGCACATAGTCTAAAACAGGGCACAGGATTATTTCACTCCTCATGTCCTCAAATTTCAGTAACTGTGGATGGTAACTCTAGTTACTGAACAGAAGTTTGATTACAATTGTGCTTGAACCAGAGAAGAGAAAATGGGTGGAGAAGCATAAGGTTAACAAAGATGCACTGTGGACACATTTAATAAGCTCAATCTACCAAAGCAGGGGTTTTTCTGAACCAGGGAACAGGGGCGCTGCGCCCTCATACTTTCGGCTAGCGCCCCATTACCGAAATTTACAACATTATTACACTTCTAACAGAAGAATAAGCTACTCTTTGATTGGTTGTAGGGGTGAAACGATTCCTCGAGTAATTTGAGTACCTCGATTACAAAAAATGATCGAGGAATATTCTCTGCCTCGAGGAATCACTTATTTAATTGTAAAGTTCAAAGCACGGCATTTCGCACGGACTACTTAATGTGTCACAACGCGCCTATGTTACTCACGCAAAGGAAGATGACGGAGGACGCGGAAGTGTTCGGATGAAGCAGCGGGAAGATAGAAGAGATGCACATACACCGGCGAGTCAATACAGCAATGACGACGAAAGACAAAAAAAACACAACAAAAAAGACAGAAAATATCCTTAGTGTGGAAGCATTTCAGACTGAAGAGCAAGGTAAACACTGTGTCATGTATCCGTTGTAACACTACCCTTCCATAAAACATCACATCTACGATGTAGCATCTTCTCATTAAACTTCCAGAATGGAGCAGAGGATCCGAGATAAAATAGAATTAACGTAGCACAGATCAATGAGATTAATGTCAATATACCTTACGAACATAACGTTAGCCCTGCAGAGGGCTAGGTTTCTGCTAATTATGGCTACTGTCGAATGTGTGGCTAGTTTATTATGATTTTCACAAGCATATATTTAGGCAGCGAGCTGTGATTTGCACGGGTGATTTTCTAAAAGCACAGCCAAACTGGTGCACGGCTTGCTTGAAAGCTTTCTCTTACCTTGTCACAGCCAAATTTTGGCAAAATCCAACTACTTTTTGCTAAAAATGAAGCAAATCATCCATTAACTGGACGCACACGTTTGTGTGTGTGTGTGTAGGGTGGGGGGTTATAGGTTATGAGACAGACTGATAAGGTGGGAAGTCCATTGCCTTGATTCTCCTGAATATAGCAGAAATGTGTCAAACTGTTCATGCATGGACTCGATCACAGTTCCCGTTCAAATGTTCTTGCCATTTTTATGCCACAACACATTCCTGTTTTGTCTAAATTGTAAATTCTGAAACTTACAGCTGCCAAAGCTAAACTGCACATCAAAAAGGCAATGTTCATGCCTTTTTAAAAATCTGTTAATGCCTCATATGTTTGATACTTACAAGAAATACTAAGTTGAAAGTAATTAAATTTTCTTTCTTTTTTTTGTATTTACAATAGCCTCTCTGAAAATGTTTCTAGTCAGAAAATATATTTTGTTGCGTATGCACAATATGAATGTAACAAATAAAACTGCTAATTATCAAAAAATAAATAAATAAAAAGGAAACCAATTTGTCCTTCATTATTAAGTGAAATACCTTATTTCCTCTTGTGTATTTATAATTGCTCTTTAACCAAGCAAAAATAAGTTTTATCCGATTACTCGATTAATCGAAGGAATTTTCAGTAGAATACTCGAATACTAAAATATTCGATAGCTGCAGCCCTAATTGGTTGCTTTAAAAAATTGCAGGAGGGCCATTAGAGCAAGGTTATAATAGTTTTGGATTTTTAATTATAGTTTAGTTTTAATTAGTTTTGACTTTTTTTCTCTTATTCAGTTAGTTTTAATTAGTTTTTAGAGCAGGTTTGTTAGTTTTTATTAGTTATCGTTTTTTTTCTGAATGCTTAGTTTTAGTTTAGTTTAGTTTAGTTTTAGTATTAGTTTTAGTTATTTCATATATTTTATCTTCCTCATCATCCTATTCAAAGAAATTAGTGAGGCGTGGATATGGGTTACCCTGGACACTTTATTTGGGGGTCGGGTTATGGCGGCTCATGGACTGAGCAGAGACACAATGTACTGTACAATGTATAAATTCCCTATAGCAGGTTGAGGGGGGGTGCAATCCATACACAACGTCACTTACGTGAAACAATGCGAAGATGTGCAAAGCATGAGAGGAGATGCACAAAGCAGCCAGCAGTTAAAGCAGATAGAAACATATATAACCAGCTAACCAGCAGTTAAAGCAGATAGAAACATATATAAACCAGCTAACCAGCAGTTAAAGCAGATAGGAACCTATTATAAACCAGCTAACCAGCAGTTAAAGCAGATAGGAACATATTATAAACCAGCTAACCAGCAGTTAAAGCAGATAGGAGCATATTATAAACCAGCTAACCAGCAGTTAAAGCAGATAGGAACCTATTATAAACCAGCTAACCAGCAGTTAAAGCAGATAGGAACCTATTATAAACCAGCTAACCAGCAGTTAAAGCAGATAGGAACATATTATAAACCAGCTAACCAGCAGTTAAAGCAGACAGGAACATATTATAAACCAGCTAACCAGCAATTAAAGCAGATAGAAACATATATAAACCAGCTAACCAGCAGTTAAAGCAGATAGGAGCATATTATAAACCAGCTAACCAGCAGTTAAAGCAGATAGGAACCTATTATAAACCAGCTAACCAGCAGTTAAAGCAGATAGGAGCATATTATAAACCAGCTAACCAGCAGTTAAAGCAGATAGGAACATATTATAAACCAGCTAACCAGCAGTTAAAGCAGATAGGAGCATATTATAAACCAGCTAACCAGCAGTTAAAGCAGATAGGAACCTATTATAAACCAGCTAACCAGCAGTTAAAGCAGATAGGAACATATTATAAACCAGCTAACCAGCAGTTAAAGCAGATAGGAACATATTATAAACCAGCTAACCAGCAGTTAAAGCAGATAGGAACCTATTATAAACCAGCTAACCAGCAGTTAAAGCAGATAGGAGCATATTATAAACCAGCTAACCAGCAGTTAAAGCAGATAGGAACCTATTATAAACCAGCTAACCAGCAGTTAAAGCAGATAGAAACATATATAAACCAGCTAACCAGCAGTTAAAGCAGATAGGAACCCATTATAAACCAGCTAACCAGCAGTTAAAGCAGATAGGAACCTATTATAAACCAGCTAACCAGCAGTTAAAGCAGATAGGAACCTATTATAAACCAGCTAACCAGCAGTTAAAGCAGATAGGAACCTATTATAAACCAGCTAACCAGCAGTTAAAGCAGATAGGAACCTATTATAAACCAGCTAACCAGCAGTTAAAGCAGATAGGAACCTATTATAAACCAGCTAACCAGCAGTTAAAGCAGATAGGAACCTATTATAAACCAGCTAACCAGCAGTTAAAGCAGATAGAAACAAACCAGCTAACCAGCAGTTAAAGCAGATAGGAACCTATTATAAACCAGCTAACCAGCAGTTAAAGCAGATAGGAACCTATTATAAACCAGCTAACCAGCAGTTAAAGCAGATAGAAACAAACCAGCTAACCAGCAGTTAAAGCAGATAGGAACCTATTATAAACCAGCTAACCAGCAGTTAAAGCAGACAGAAACATATATAAACCACTTATAAACATATATAACCCAGTTCCTCATCAGTAAACTACACCTTAGCAGATATCTCATCTCTTAATCATCTCCAGTTCCATTATTAGCCAACTTTGCTTCAGTTCAGTTCAGCTAGCTGTAGCTAGTAACATCAAACGTTTTTGAACATTCTAACAGGTTCCATACCTCTGTAATTGGATTAGTTTTCATCCTCCTCTTTTCTCCTCTTCTAAACTGTGCAGTTCAGGGCTTGGAAGGCCTTTTCATGGTGATAAACTCTCCAGTTTTAACCTGGATGCTAGTTCAACACTGACTCTGACCTTTAGCTCTGCTCTGTCTTTGTCACTCACGCGCACACACACGGTACGCCAAAAAAAAAAAAAAAAAAAAAACCCCGACCCATGTATCACTACAGTAAATCCCAGACAGGACTGTGTTGCTTTGTCCCAGCTTTAGTCTGTATGTTCCAGGTAGAGTGGGGACCAGAAGATGACTGCAAACCACCAGTGACCACACATGATAGACTGTGAAGTGTTGTATGGTGTCACCAGCTCAAACTGCTGGAGCGAAATAAATCAATTTGATATCAATCCGATATTGACAAAGACGAAAACGAAGGGAATTGTATCCATAATTTTTATACGTTTTAGTTAGTTTTGTAAGCTCACAATACAGTTTCAGTTAGTTATCGTTTTTTTCTTTTAATTAGAGTTTTTATTAATTTCAGTTAACGAAAATGTTTTTTCAATTTTAGTTTTCGTCATTTCGTTCGTTTTCGTTAACGATAATAACCTTGCATTAGAGTTACAATATCCCTCTCAGATAGCCTCAGAATGTTCCATTTTTACCTCAGTTTTTCAAAAGGGGAAACAGCCCCCCACCCCGCTTGGTTGCTTCGCTCCCTCGCCTACCTGCCTACCTACCTACCTCTTACTAATTTTTCTAGAAAAACCCCTGCAAGGGATATTGTTTCATGTGCACCAACAGCTATTTAATTCAAAAATTACTTTATTTCTTTCTTGAAATGGTATATTTTGTCAGATTTTACATTTGATATATTATCTCTGTTCAATTGCGAATTAAAAAAGTGAATTTATGTTGTTTTGCAAACCATCACAATCTTTTTTAAATACATGTTTACATGTATACAGTGTTTCTATCTTTTTTGGAATTAGGTTATAAATACAACAATATTTGTACTAATACTTTGTAATGACAGTAGTGGTGATAATAGTAATAGTATTTTGTTCTGCTAGTTGATACTCACATAGAGCAGCTCCCCCACACACTGCAGGGCCTTCTTCTTCACAGACACAGCTGGGTCTCTGCAACGCTCTGACAATAGAGATAGGGTCTCCGAGCTATTCAGAATCACATTGTGCTTTAAGAGACTCACCAGCGCCTGTTGAGGGGCAGTTCAGAACAGAGGTAACAGGCAATTAATGTGGCCAGTGTTTCGAACTCCTCAGTAAGGAAAGTATCTATTGTCTGTCCTAAAAGTCACTATAAATTACTAAATTATGTCATCACCAAATTTGCATAAATGGACATGTGCATGTAATAGGCTCTGTGCACCAGTTTCGTGACATTCTTCCAATCTCGACAGTAATTGACAAGTCAGTTTCCGGTTAACTTCCTGCTTCAGTCACAACAGCTGGTAAATGGACTGACAGAAAAACTCGAGCACTTCAGCTGTCAGAAAAAGGAGTAAATCTAATATGAGGGATACTTTTAAGTTCCAGAGACCAGTGGGTGGCTCAAATGAACATTGCTGTGTGCCACTTTGCACTGGATCGAGTCGCTATAATACGGACTCCCTAAACTGAATGACTGTTGTCATTTTGGTATGGTACAATAACTGCTCCCCTGTCCTTTGGTTTATACTTCTGTCATTCGGTTTACAAACGTGTACCCAATTTGGATCAAATTTAAGGGCATTTCTGCAAGTCAGGGGTGGGAGGGGGTTGGACTGTGTTCTTCACCCCAACTTCATTGTCATTCTGCATTATTCCAGCATAATTTCACCCCAAATGGGTGTCATTCTGTTTTAATGCTGTACATAAAATGTGTACACATTTGTAAACCAAATGACAGATGTATAAATCGAAGGGAGCGTGATTGTACCATACCAGAATGACTACTGTCATTCAGTTTAGGGCAGGGGTCACCAACCCTGGTCCTCGAGAGCTACTATCCTGCATGTTTTAGATGTTTCCCTCTTCCAGCATACCTGATAGTCATTATCAGGCTTCCTGCAGAGCCTGATGATAGGCTTATCCTTTGAATCATGTTGGAAGAGGGATACATCTAAAACATGCAGGATAGTAGCTCTCGAGGACCAGCGCTGGTGACCCTGGGTTTAGGGAGCCCCCTATAATAGCGCAATAAGCTTCCATTGCATTCCTAAAGACCCCGTCCTTCGAGCGCAGTGAATACACAAAATACGAAGAACGGGATTTGTTGTTAAAACCCATCTACCCTTAGCAGTACTATGGGTTTAATCCCTGCAGAAATGTCTGCTACATACCTTTGTGTGCTGAGTAATAACAAACCCTGTACTTCGTATTTTGTGTACCCACTGCACTCGAAGGACAGGGTCTTTAGGAATGCAACTGAAGCTTATTTTGCTATTATAGTGACTAAATCCGGTGGAAAGTGGCACACAGGAATGTTCATTTGAGCTGCCCACCGTTCTCTGACACTTAAAAGTATCCCTCATGTTAGATTTACTAGATTACTATGAGACTCATTTGGGGTGAAATTATGCTGGAATAAAGCAGAATGACAATGAAGTTGGGGTGAAGAAAACACCCTGTTAGAATAATTGTACATAAGTTATTACATTCATGCCATACTTATGATGTTATTATATGCTATGTTGAATGAGGGCAAAGCGCTCTTAGAGTTCTTTTACAGGTTTTGCAGAAGTGAAACCACCTCGGAGGATGGGGACCATGCCTTGGAGACCAGTTGACCCATGTCGTCTGATCGAAAGCAGAAGTTCACACAAAGGCTACACAGATGCGTCTGGATGATTGAGTTTTGACATTTAATAAGAGGAAAATAATCATGCACCCATGTACTAACAATGTGGTCAATATGTAAACCCTCAGACTAATCCAAAATTTTTCATCTGACTGAAAATTTTCTTCTGGTCAAAATCATTGGCCACTATTAAAAATGATGCAATACAATACTACTATAGCGTACAAGTTTATATTGTCAAATTTGGCAATACTGTAAAACACACTGAATGGGAGAGTATACAGGTGTAGAAGATTAGTCACATGAATGGAAAAAATGTCATGAGCGGTATTGGTGGGGGGTCTGGGGGTCCTCCCCCAGAAAATTTTTAAAGCTTCAGGTCCATTTTGGTGCTCTCTGGTTAATTTTAAAGGGTATGAAAACCTTTGAAGCAAGTGAAAATAACAACTAGAAGAAAACCTTACTGCAAAAAATGAGTGAAAAACTTTATATTTAACAATTTAGGAACTCCTAAAACATAACTCCAACTCCAACAGCACATGAATTTTGGGGAATACGCCATGCACCATGATCTAACTGGAGTTCCATCGTCTCCCTTCTCATCAAGCCATGCCACCTCCATCTATTTTTCACGCATCTCTCAATAGTTACCACTTCAGCCCCTTCCTCTACAAACGTGTCCATGATGTCATATATGCTAGCCAAAATAATCTGTACGTCGTCAAACCTGCGTCCACAAACCCCCGCCAATATCATGTTCTCTTTTGATTGGAAGAAATTACGTCAACTGAAACAGAAATTATATTCCGTTACAGATACTCTCTGAGGGTATTTAAAATACAGTGGCTTTGCAAATACCAAGGGTGTTACTCATTCATTCAATTTTATCTTCGTACTGTACCACACAGATAGAAATAAGATGCTAAACGGGTCAAAATAAAGCACTTATGCTGTCGGGCGCGTAACCGCGTATGGCCGCGGCGCACACAGCCGCATGCACGGGAAGGGCACATACACACAAACACAAACACACACACAAGTCATATACCGGCAAGAGGAGATAAGCTATGAACCCAAACATGAAGGTACATGTAGATCAGTTCTGTCTTCTTCCCTTTTCGCTGTGGTTCTTTCATAATGAAAGCTACTTGTTAGCACTAAACTAAAGTTAGACTGGAGGCTGAACTTCGGTAAAGCTGAACTTGTCCATGTGTTTCTGAGGCACATAATGAGCAGCGTTTCCTTCCAGACATAAATAGTCATCAATCTCTCCTCCCAACATAAAAATAAAGAAGTCATCTTATTATCATCACTGTTAAACCTATTAGCCCCCTGTGCGTGGCGTGCCTGTGTTAAACACCTGCAGATTCAGGTCTGCAGACCCAGGACAGGACCGCGGTGCCGACTGGACTTCGCAAAACACATGGGGAAGTTACTTCAATATGACTTTTTCCCCCCTCAATTTTTCCATTTGACGGAAATCCGTCGTGGTGACGGAGAACTTTAATCCCTGGACTAATCACACTCATGTAACTAGGGAACACCCAAATGAAATAAATGAGGAGAGCAAGGGCAGGACCTTCAGAGTGAGTTGGGACATTGTAACTGAGCAGTGTTCTGTCAACTACTCTCCTCGCGAGCAAGAGATACTTGACTCCTGTGTGTTCTTGTGTCTTTCTTTATATCTAGGTGTTTTGAACCTGACACACCCCAACCCCTTCCCACCCCTGGCTCACCGAAATGCCCTTATATTTGATCCAAATTGGGTACATGTTTGTAAAACGAATGACAGAAGTATAAACCAAAGGCCAAGGAAGTGGTTATTGTACCGTAGCAGAACTACTACTGTTATTCTGTCTCATTTGGTTTAGGGAGTACCTATTACAGCGACTCAATCCGGTGCAAACTGGTATACAGCAATGTTCATTCGAGTCACCCACTATTCTCTGGAACTTAAAAGTATCCCTCATATTATATTTACTCCTTTTTCTGACAGCTGAAGCACTCAAGTTTTTCTGTTAGTCCATTTCCCAACTGTTGTGACTGGAGCAGGAAGTTAACCGGAAACTGACTTGCCAATCACTGTCGAAAACTGTCAATGTCAATGGAAGTGATTTATTGTCAGTGCAGTGATTTGACAATAAGTGCTTTCACATCAGAGTCTCCAAAAGTCTCCAACAACACCAGAAAAAATTGATAGATTTGTCACTAGTCACTTTTTTTTGATAAAGAGTATCTAGAGGGGTTGAAAAATCACTAAACATACCAACAAAGTGGTTAAGTTGGAAATACTGACTTTTACAGCTAAGCAGACAGACTGTGGGTTTTTCTGACTATAACATAAAATCATTTCATGTCATTTAGAGGGGAAATGTGCGTGTGTTTTAGTGTTTGGGTCACTTTTCAAAAGGTGCTAAAAGTTTCCAAACAAATTGTAAAAATAGCTGAATTTGTTGCTTGGTGCTTCTTGGGGAAAAAAGTTGCTGGCGTAGTCTGAAAAGTTAATAAATTTAGCAACAAAAGTGCTAAGTTGGCATCAATGACTGTAGCCAACTGTTTACTAGTACACTGCACAGTTAACTAGTTGAAGAAATATACCAGATTTTCTCAAAGTCAAGGAAGGAACCTTGACAACTTTGTTTGGAGGGGTTTTTACCTGCAGAGCTGATTTTCTCACATTTGTTTTCGGGTCTTGTACACGCCGCAGGAGAAGAGCCAAATTCTCTTTGGCTGGACAGAGAATTGGGGAAAAAAGACAAGACATCAACCAAAAACTTAACACAGTTAAAACAAGAGGGTTGGTATATCTTACCTTCGCTGTTTGAGGTTTCAGTACCACTGATCTCCACAGTCCTGAATGGCAAAGAGCGATACGTTTTCTGTGTCTGTTGTGAACTGAGGGTTCCTGAAACACAGTCACTCATGTTACATATCTCTCCAGTGGAGAACATAGACAGAACCCTGACAGGTCTTGCTACTAATATTGACCACTCCATAAAAAGGTACAGTTACAAAGCTGCTGAGAAAAAGTTTTAAATTATGTAGAAGGAATAAAAAACACCTAGTACATGGCCCCATGTCTACTTTATATTGTACCATCTAGTCTCATGTAAAATATACATGCAAAGGCAAGCAAGGAAAGAACCTAGTTCTTTGTACTGTGCCTAATAAATCAAAGTTAAATGTGTTAATTGGAATTATTTCTATCCATTTTTTTTTATCATTGAAGGAAAATTCAGACTTTATTAGACGAAACTGGATAAATTTATCTTCATATTTAGAATTGCCAGTAAATGATGTAATCAATCCACACTTCCACCTTCTGTGACAGGTCTTCAAGAACTTTTTTCACAGAAACACTTGTAAAAATGAGTCCCAGTGTTCACTGGGCGACAAAAACAAACAAAAATAAACATAACATAAAATTGTACTGCACCTTCTGTTATTTCACCATCCAATACTGTCGGAGACCCACCTGGGAAAAAAAGCAGAGTGTCAACTTTAATTTGAATACAATTATAAAGGAGAGATGATTTCAAGGTGTTCCACTGTATACAAGAGTGATAGAAAGGAAGAACATGCAACACAATATTCAGCAAATAAGCCATAAACTCTGAAGCACAGTAGGAGCTAGATTTATTTATTTATAAGGACAAATGATCACAAGGCTGCAATAATCAACCATTTCATTTCCATATTGACCTACACACAGTCTATTGAAACCTGCATAATTCACTATCGTAGTAGATGGTGCATAGGCACACCTGATGGGTGGGACTGAGCATTCTACTAACTCAGCTATAGCTTCTCACTTGTAATATGACAACTATTATATTATTGCAGGTTTAGCACAGTTTTCTCTTCGTAAGAACATTTTAACCCTGCTGTAAAAGAAATACTAAACAAGTGGTGCCAGGCACAACAAACCCCACCCCTTGCACATATTGTAGCTTATTTTGGCATCGATCCAGCTGATGTCATCTATGTATGTGCTGATGTCAGTATATGAACTGCCTCTATATACACTTCTGATCAAAATCTTAAGACCAGTTGAAAAATTGCAAGAATTTAGACTTTACACTGTTAAATCTTAAGAAGGCTCTAAATTAGAGTTTCAAAATGAAAAAAAGAAATGGGAATGAGACAAAAAAAATTGGAGTAAGTAATTTATTGAAAACAACAATTAAACTGAAATAGGGTGTTCATCATCCGATCAAAAGTTTAAAACCACAGCCTTTAAAAGCCAAAATCTGTGCAAAAATGTGGATTCAATGTCATTTTCTGATAGTTATTCACACTGTCATGACCTCCTGATGGCAAAGGGAAAAAAGCTTTCTCTCTTTGAACGTGGTCAGATTGTTGAGCTGCATAAGCAGGGCCTCTCGCAATGCACCATTGCTACTGAGGTTGGACACAGTAAGACAGTCACTGTCTGGAACTGATGTCCATTTTTGTAAACTTCCCTTGCCATCCATCCCCAAATGTGCTCAATTGGATTTAAATCAGGGGAACACGCAAGATGGTCCAAAAGATGTCCCATGCTTGGTGCTCTCTTGCAAAGTCCAAATGGGCAATTTTGTGGCGTTGAAGGAGACAAGGCCTTTGAAGACGTTTTTCGTTCTTAAAGTCTTTCTCTGGCAGATGCCGTCTGATGGTTATTGGGCAGCAGTCGGCACCAGTAATGGCCTTAATTTGGGTCAAGGATCATCCCATGTCTTGACGGACACCCAATCGGATCTTCCAGCTCAGCGCTGGTGAAATTTTTCGGGTCTACCACTTGACTTTTTTGTTCCATAACCCTAACTGACTGTCTTACTGCGTCCAACCTCAGCAGCGATGGCGCATTGCGAGAGGCCCTGCTTATGCAGTTCAACAATCTGACCACGTTCAAAGAGAGAAAGCTTTTTTGCCTTTGCCATCAGGAGGTCATGACAGTGTGACTACTGACAGAAAATGACACTGAATCCACATTTTTGCAAAAACTTTAGCTTTGAAAGACTGTGGTCTTAAACTTTTGAGTGGCTGATGAACAGCCTATTTCAGTTTAATTGTTGTTTTCAATAAATTGCTAACTCAAATTTTTTTTGCCTCACTCCCATTTCTTCTTTTTGCATTTTCAAACTTTACTTTGAACCTTCTTAAGATTCAACAGTGCAAAATGTAAATTCATGCAATTTTTCAACTGGTCTTAAAATTTTCATCAGGTGTATATGTGCCAAGTTTGAAGTAAATTGAAACAAAATTGATGTTTCTATAGACATGTGAAACTGCATCCATTATAAGTAAATAGGGGAAAAAATATTTTAAAAATTTATAAAAAATTTGAACTTTGACCTACTTTTCCTAAGATGTCATGACATCTATTCTGGGTCACTGGCAATGTAACCCAATTTGGTATGAATTCAACCAATACTTTTGCCACTAAAGTGTTAACAAACAAAGAAACAAACTGAACCAAAAAAATATCCGTCGCCTCCCCTTTGGGGGGGCAGGGTAATAAAAGACTGTGATGAAAACCATTTCTGTCATTGAAGAACAACAAGATTAGATTACATTAGATCTTGTGTCGTATCAAGGGCAATGAGACATTATGCACATAGTTAAGGTATATGTACAACAAAGTGTCAAACAAACAAAGTGTTGAACAACAAAGTGTCTCGGACAGTGATGAGTCTCAAAATTTGCGGTCTGAATTTATGGCGTAAAATTAAATATATTCATACTCTCATACCCACATTTACTCTGACGAAGAAATTGCAATGATTTCTGAAACTCAGGTGTTTTGTGGCACTCAGGTTCTGTGTATGTGTTAACTCACTGGTAGAAAAGAGAGCATGAACAGCCCGAGTGGCATTGAGTGAAGGGAGCTCCAGACACTGTGCCAAACATGCAAATGCATGGCCTTGGACAATGGGCGATTCATCATTCCTCCGTGCAAATAGCAGATTCTGGATGAGGAACTTGTGGGGCAAGAAATGGACCAGCTCTGAATCCTGACAGTCTTCTGGCCTTCTTTCTGGCTGCTCCAGTAGAACCATCACCACATCCACAGAGAACAGGCGGCACACCATCTACAGAACCACAGATAGCTGCTTTGAGATTTAACTGGAATATTAAAGTAGACACTGAATGACTACACAACATACCCCAACTTTCAATAAAACTGTAGGTCTGCAATGGGTAAATCAAACAGCTGAATTAACCCATGTCAGAGATAAAAGGTAAGGTTTTGGACCTAAAACTCAAGAGTTGTGCAGAGATGCCTGCACTTTGATTCATTAGCAATAGAGGACGAGGACAAGACATTAAACATGGACTATACTCTGTAGAATTTACTAGTGTGAAAGCGTAAAACCGCAGTGTTTCCCCTTCAATTGTATAGAGGGTATGCACGTGACGTCACTGCTAGCGGAAGTCACCGCGGTTACGTGCACTGAGTGGCAGAAAGAGGGAGATGAGTAGCGGCTTTGGCTTGAATACTGCGAAAACTTTAGAACAATCTAAAAAATGGGGAAGAGCTGTTGTGCCATTGATTGCACAAATAGGTTTAAAAAGCACTCAGAGCTATCGTTTTACCGGCTACCTAAAGCCAAAGACAGAAGAAGCAGATGGATCACTGCAATTCGTAGAAATCACTGGAATCCAGGCAATTAAACCTGGATTTGTGGTTGCCATTTCTTGTCAGGTAATGTTAATTTATGCTGTATTCTTGCGTAAAATCATACCTTAAATTACATATCGTTTTGGCTAACGTTACTTCTTAGTTAGTTCTTAGGTCCGATTTTATTTTCTATTTATATGCTCCCACTTGGTGAGATTTTTAAGCGTTATAACATTTCCTTTCATTGCTAAGCGGACGACACACCTGCCCCTGAGACCAGATGACCCGAGAAGCCTAGCTGCTGTGTCAGACTGCCTTAATGATGTAAACCGTTGGATGGCCCAGAATTTCCTGCAATTAAACAACTCTAAATCAGAAGTCATATTGTTCGGTCCACCACATTCCACCACTGCCGTAAAAAACTGCCTCGGTCCCCTCTCCTCAAATATTACACCAACTGCCAGAAATCTTGGTGTAATATTTGACTCAGACCTCACATTCCAACCCCACATCAATAAAGTTATCCAATCATGTTTCTTACATCTGCGAACCATTTCAAAAATCAAACCAATAGTCCCTCACTCAGATCTGGAAACAATTATACATTCATTCATATTCACAAGACTCGATTACTGTAACTCACTTCTGTCCGGCATCAATCAAAAATCACTGTCCCGCCTCCAATTGGTCCAGAACACAGCAGCTAGGCTTCTCACTGGTTTTAACAGACGACATCACATAACTCCTATCCTGGCATCCCTCCATTGGCTCCCTGTGTGTTTTAGAATTGATTTTAAGATTTTACTGATTACTTTTAAAGCCCGAATGGGTCTGGCCCCAAGCTATATAGATGACATGTTAGCTACCTACGAGCCAGCACGTAGCCTTTGATCCTCGGGCAGAGGGCTCCTGGCTGTTCCAAAGTCGAGGCTTAAATCTAACGGTGACCGGGCCTTTTCCATCAGGGCCCCTCGACTTTGGAACGGCCTGCCCGAGGAAATAAGGCTTGCGGAATCAATGGCATCTTTTAAGTCACTTCTTAAAACACACTTTTATAGACTTGCTTTTATGTGATGTTTGTCCCTTTTAATTTTTTAATTTGAATCTTATCCTATTTGATTGTTGGTTTATATTCTCATACATGATGTTGTTTTATCTCACGCCTCTACTTCTGCATTGATTTAACAGCACCATGTTACATTACCCCTGCCCTCCTTATTCCGATTCATTTAATCTATTTGAAGTGTCTTGTTTCTGCATTGTTGTACACATCTCTCCTACTATGTTGCTTCTATTTTAGTGTTTTTAGTGTTTTTACTTACATCTTGTATCCTGCTGTTGTGCCTTTTATTTGTTTGTCAAAGCACTTTGTAAACTTTGTTTTAAAAGGTGCTATATAAATAAAGTTATTATTATTATTAGTAGTAGTAAAGCTCTTCATGTTAGCATCTGTCATTTAGTTCTATATTTCATAACTGAAACATTTTTGTCTTCAATTGTGCGATTATGAACCTTGTGCTCTACATGATTTGTAAACTAGCTTAATCTGAGGCTAACCTAGTTTTCCAAATAAGGGGGTACTCGAGCACAAAGCTGTTGTAGCTGTGTTGAATCAAGTATTTGATGTTAACTATACTTAAATATCCAAAGTACCAGTAGATCATCCACTCACTTGGGTCAATACTAAGGGTTAAACTACAGTAAATCAGTAGTGAACTGTGAGCACTACTGCTGGGCCTTTACTTTGGAAATCACCACCAAGAAAATACATCTGCACTGACATAAAACCTCAAAAACAATAGTATGTTGAATTGAAAGCACTCACCAGCTGTAATTCTCTAAGTAACGATGACGAGGATGTCAACAACTCCTTGGCTTTTGGATGCTTTCAGGGTTTCCATTGTGTATTTTCCCGGCGTTGAAATCAGGTTCATATAAATGTCAGGATACGTGATTTCCGGCCACATATCAATGTTCGTAGACCACTTGTTTGGTAGCTTGTATGGATCCATATCCAGTCCAACTGTCTTTAATTTCATGTTATATTCCACATTTTTCCCGGTCTCACTGTAGTTACTGCTATGCTCCGCCATGTAGAGCCGGTTTGTTTTTGCCACTCAGTCTGACTTAGAGGGGTGTGGCCCAGGGAGGAAGTGACGTATGCGCATTCCCTCTATTAGGCAGGGTGCCCCACGCCCCCCAACGGCACCTCCCGCCCCTCCAAGAACACAGACCGGCACAGCCCCAGCCTGCAGCTCACAGCCGGGCATAGCTCCTCAGACCTCGAATGCAGTTCTGAGAAAGGCTCTCCATCAGCTCCCAGTTATGTGTCTATATGTATCACTGTCTCTCTCTCCCTCATGTATGCATGTACAGCGGTATGCAGTATGGACGTACAGCTGCAGGCGCCGCTGACCTGGCGTGCATACTACATTGATAAATAGGAAATTTCACACACTTTTACGTGTCCATCTGTATGCAGATTTTCCCCCAAAAAACGCATGTCTAAACGTGGAATTAAAAGTAAGAACACAACAGCACTTTTGCGTTTTCGGTTCAGATCGTTAAGGCCCCACAGAGTCAGGCGTACTTGACTCAATGGACGTCCATGCATACTCGAGGCAGACCCAAAGCGGACGTCAGCCAGACACATCCATGCAAAGCCCAATTTTTACGACCGCACTGACTCTGCGTACTTGGTGTCACACAATAGACTGCTCGACAGGAAGTCTTCACATCGACCTGTTTTAAATGTGAAATTGGTACACTCAACTATGAAACTTCAAACAGCCGCAGACAGTGTGCGCAGAGTCTGCACCGCTCACAGTTTGCACGACTGTGGGAACCTTCACCATCTGCAAAACTAGGGGAAACACTGAACAGGATTATTCTGGGTATATTTTTCGGGTTTTCATTTTGTCAAGCCCAAACCCAGAAGATGTAGAGGACGGGTGTCTTCTGTACAAACAGCTGATAACACTGACTTTCAAAATATCTTGGCTCTACGTTATGGGGAGGATATAATAACACTTGAGCAGAGACTGTGCTTTGTGGCTCTATGTTTCCATAGAGCCCTGATGTCACCAAGCAGGAGGATTCAGGTAAGCAGGTAAGGGATGGACCTGCTTTTCTCATCTAAGTGTTACTTGCAACAAAACAGCTTCCACACAATGTCTTTGACAACACCATCTGACTAATAGACATAATGAGCTGAAAAAGCTATCTGACTGAACGTTGCTATTATAGGAAATTGTTAGAGGCATCTCACAACCCCTGTGGCACCACCTTGAACCATAGGTATGAAACAATTCTGTAAGAAACACTGTGCAATATTACCTTTGAGTGTCTGGAGTAGTTATACAGCCACTTGATGAAGCCAGCGTAGTCCGTACTTCCCATCTGTGCAGTCAGCAGGCCAACAGCTTGTGCACCATGGCTACGAAATTCACTCTTCTCCACCATCTGCAAATCGATTATACAAGAGCAAAACTAACTGATAAGCAGTAGCTGGTTCTGACTGTAGCTGCTGTTGACAGAAGTCCATAATTTTCAGGCAAATCAGGGCAGTGCTTGCGAGACCACTCACCTGGAAGCAGATGTGTTGCAGGAGGATTTGTAGGAAAGGCCGAGCCAGCTCGTTCAGTGTAGCCACAATGTGACTGAAATCACACACACACACAAAAAACATAATACCCCTCGGCCAAATATAGTGTAAGATTCTGTTGAAAGTTACTGCCCTATAATTTAGATTAGATTGTCCTTGTGTAAAACTTATTACATACATATTTATATTTGAAAGTACTCAGATATTATAACTGCACAAGGCCATTTGACCTTGAAAAAGTAAATCAAGGTGACCTATTTTCATTAGGCTTCTGCTCCATGCCAAGATGCATCCACAGTATAAATTTGGTGCAGGCATCTCAATACATTCTTCAGATAATGCGATTATGTTGTTGAATGGACAGACAGACATACGACAAAATGATTACAATACCCCTTCAACCAGAAGTTGGCTGAGACATATTATGTCAACATATTATTTGATCAAAAACTAGTAATTTTCATTTATTAATTGGTGCTTATCATACCCCATTATCTGACTCTACCTTCATATCTAACGAGAAATTAATTATGTGAAACATAACATTCACATAATCATATTTCAAATTTTCAATTCACGTCTTGTGCAGACAGGCTAGGTAACAACAGTGTTAGCTTTGCTTCAATACAGGTTCTTCCAATATCAATTAAAAAAATAAATAAATACTGACCATTTTTATAACAATGAAAATACCAGTTGACCAGAGCTTGCAGTTTTATTTATTTATTTACTATTTATTTATTTATAAAAATGTATAGCAGCAGTGCATGGATGCATCAATGCTATACATTCATCATGTTAAGACGTCATTCAATTTCACTTGTCCAAGATCTATATTAAGATACGTTAACATTAAATTTAATAAGACATTTGTTTGAAACACAGCTGCTTACCAAACAAAATGGATGGCCTGTTTGCGGATGGCAAGGTTGGCCTGGCTGGGAATGAGGACGGTGGGCTTCCCTCTGTTGCCTTTGTTCATCATCAGGATGACATAGAGCAGCCGGTGGAAAACCCTCCGCAGAGACTGGATACAACAGAACACTTAAAGCTGTGTATGACTTTTGTCACCAATTTTTCATCAAATCTGTAAAACCCGAGTCGCAGCCTAAGTATCACAAATCCTTAAGTCTTTCTGTGATTACGCACCTGACTCTCTTCTCTGACAGTGAAAAATTTCAAAATGTACTCCACCATAAACAATCCATTTGTTTACAAACAGAGCTGGTAGGTCACTTGGACATTTTTGGAAATTTGTCGCAACGTGCACTGTGGGAAGCGGATCTCCACGCAGATTCGTGATACTTAGACTATGACTCAGGTTTTACAGATTTGATGAAAAATTGGTGACGAAAGTCATATGCAGCTTTAACAATCACAAAATCACATACTTAATTCTCAATACAAGTGTAAAAATAAATTTATTTTATTAAATCAGTTTGCATGATAGTATCTGAGCCTAAAAATACCCCATTACTACAAGGAGCTTTACGTTTCTCCATGATCAGAAATTTCCAAGCAAAATCTGACTTCAGTGCAGTAATTTAGATTTGTTTCCTGTTTTTTTGCCTCCGCTAAGAAGGTAATGTTTTTGCCAGCGTTGGTTTGTCTGTCTGTCTGTCCGTGTGCAAGATAACTCAAAAAGTTATGGACGGATTTGGATGAAAATTTCAGGAAATGTTGATACTGGCACAAGGAACAAATGGTTATATTTTGCTAGTGATTGAGGGGGGCACAGGGGGTCCACTGATCTGCCTTGGCGGAGGTCTGCGCTCTCCAAGTGCTTTTCTAGTTTTTTCTTTTTTTCACCTACATGTCGGAAGAAATAATCAGGATTTCTGTAGGTATCAGCAAATCTAAATTAATACTTTTTAATGCCCTTTTTAATGCCACTTTAAACAAATTTAATGCCCATGTCCAACTGCAGATACAGTTTTATATACACATGACGGTTTACAATTGACACGCTTTTACCAGTTCTGAATAGTTCCTCCTCCAATCACTTCTGCTGAAACTTGCATTTTCCCATTTTTCTGACATTTGCTCATATTCCCTCCACTGTTTTGCCACAGCATGAACACACTCACAGCACACTACATTCCAAACATCTGGTGATGTGACTTTGTGTATCGGCCATAAACAATAGCCAATTAAAGGGTTCCGCCTGTCAATCATCACACTATATACTTCCCAGCAAAATTATTAAATATTTATATAATCAAATTAAATCATGAACAATGCTTTTTTCCCCATCAAGTGTATTTAATTTTTTACTGCTCTGGACATTGAATTTAATGCTTTTTAATGCCATTTAAGCCCTTAATTTTCACAAAATCTATTTATTGACCTTTAATGCTTGTTAATGACCTACAGAAACCCTGATAATGGATACATCCATAATGTTCTTCCTGTATTTGCAAAGCTCAGATGAAATTTAGTTGAAAACATTTTAAATCACAAGAATGCCCACTCTGAAACCCCCACTGCATCTGAGCCAAAATAACCCAGTTTTAAATTGATTTCTTAATATCGGCCCATCGGATTAAAAAAAGGTCAATACCAATATACGTCAAATTTCCAAATATCGGCGCAAATAATCAGCCCGGCCAATAATCGGTCGACCTCTAGTTTTTAGATGAATAAAATTGGGATTATATTTTTGGCCAAAATCTTGCAGCCCTACTTCAGATAATGTGATAATGTTGTTGAATGGACAGAAAAGCAGACAGACGGACAGACAGATGACAAAACAATTACAATACCCCTTGGCCGAGAGGGAAAAAACTGTCCATACAACACTAAAACACAAATGAAATCCTGTCAAGACCATGCAAATCAAAAGAAGGCAATTCAACCCAAAAGAACATACTTAGCCTACCACTATACAAAATTCAGTTACATACAAAACAAATGAAGGCATATTCTTACAATACAAAATACAAAAATTGTAGTTCGTCCACACAGCATTGTTTCTAAATATCCTCTGTCCTTTTAGTTTTCCTAAAAGGTACAAATGCATAGAAAAATCAACATTTTACAAAATACCCATGTGCGACTAGATTCAAATGGCCAATTCCCATGCTATATATGAGAATCACATGTACTTAAGTACTTAAGTGAAATTTATGTTCAAGACCATTTTGTGCTTGGAGTTTTTATTTGGTTGACATTAGCTATCTCCATCACTAAGCTAACAATTGCCAATTTTCTGTAGGCTCACTCCCATATTTTTCAGTTGCCTCTGCTGTTTCCTTGCAACAATAGCTACCGTTTGCTCAGAAATCCAATAAACTAATGTCAAAGAACAAAAAGCTACAAACACAAAACAGAACATGTGCCTGCACACATCTTGCACGATGAACCCTTAGATTTGTCAGATTTTTGCACATATAGCCTTTGTGAAAACACCTAAATTGTTTGCTTATCCATAATAGAAATATGAAAATGTAAAACATGACAAAGTTTCCTTACTGCTTTGTTTGTAACAGTGAGTATGTTTACATGAATAATATTGACTAATATTACTGACTGAAGAATTTTCCAACTAACACATATGGGATATGCGAATATTATTCTGGTTTTAAACAGATTGACATACAGGCCAAGGGGGTAAGTGTCTTAATAGTGTTAGCCCACCACTATGTACAATGATTATTTATGACAGCACAGAGGAAAAAGGTTTGGAACTGACTTCTTTCTGGTCTCCGTGTTTTGGGGAACAGAGCAGCTGCAGTCCATAGAAAGCCATTGCAGGGACACTCCTCAGTTTGGTGAAATCCCTGTGGAGACAAAACAGAAGAAGCTAGATTTCATCTCCTTAATACTGGATATAAGTCAAGAAGACAAAAAAGCTTTAGTGCATAAAACTCACTCAGCAGTGAAGTCTAGCTCTCCAGTGACTGGTTCCAAGTACAGAAGCTTGCTGAAGATCTGCAGACAGAAATGAGCCAGTTGAGAACAGAGGCCAGTGATGAGCAGCCTCTACAAACAGAGTGGAGTCATGGTTCACCTGGGTGCAGTTGTTGGCACTCTGTGGTCTGCCTTTGAGTGGCAATGTCTGCAAGAGCCTGAGGAGACTCTGAACCAGAAGAACCACAGCAGCTCTGATATTTGCCAGGTCCTGGCCAGTGAAATGAGGCTCCCCTTCCTCCTCATCTTCCTCTGCCTCATCCATATCCACCTGAGTAGAATACAGACAGAAACCATCATGCATCATGTAATTTCATCCTCTTTATACTGGTAAACTAGTAGGGGTCAACCAATAGTGGCTTTTTAATGGCTGATTAAAATATACTTACAGGGTTCCTACATTAGTTCAATTCAATTTTATTTATAGACAATAATTCAATTTATATAGAATAACTTTATGGCAGGATAACTTAAAGTTATACCGTATGATGTGGCATTTTTACACTTTTCTTTTGTCATCTTAAAATGCTCCTAATAAGTGTGTGTCAAACTAAAATGTGAAAGAAATCCACCAGATATTGAAACTCAAAAATGTTTAATTCTCATATATTTCCAATAAAAGTCTGACCAATCATTTTAGTCGGTCCGAATGAAATAATTGGCCGAACCTGACTGAGCCTCCTGTCAGTCATCCATTACGGCCGTCCAGCATCCAATCCATTATCGCCGCCTCACATCCAATATGTGTCCCTCTGAATCTGACGCTTCACTGGCGCTGCTTCTCCTGTCACTGACCACAGTCTACTGTCTAGGATGTGTTTGGATAGAACTGACATGCACATGTGGAAGGGAAGAAACGGATTTATGAACAGAAACGACAACTGAGGGGCACAAACGGGAGTCTGATTAGTGAAAGATGGAGATAAAAGTCTGGAAGTCAGCTGTACTGGACTGAACAGGTCTGCATAAAGCTCAGCTTTTATGACGGTGGGACTCATTCAGGTACATGTACATGGTGTCACACAATGTATGATGATGTAGGATAATAATTGTATGGACTATGAAACCTCAAAATTCCACGGAAAATTCGCGGAGGCCGCGCGTTCACAGTGCGCGCCCATCCCCTGGGCACTGCAGTGAAGACACTGACCCAGTACTGCACAGACCAGGTCTACTGATGGAACAGGAGCCGCGGGCCCGCGGCACGTGGATGATGCATCTGATTACTGAGGGAGGGGTCCGCGGACACGCCAAAACGGACCGGACCTCCACCTCTGCTTCCTCCACCGTTTCCATCGCGCATCAGGAGAGGAGGAGGAGCCTCAGAGCTCAGGCAGAGGGAAGGGGGCGGGGCTTTGGAGGGAGGTGGGTTGTTCATGTTCAAACTTTTACTAAGTGCTGTGAGAAATGCCACATCGGTAGGTATAGCTTTAAGACCTACCATATAAAATTTAATACTTTAACACCAAATTTAATACCTTCCACACCTGGACTCACCTGAAACCAAACAAACTCCCACTGAAGGATTTGGACAGTGACCCACTTCCTCTGGTCAACAACCCTAAAACTGACACACAATACCCACGAATGACCCAACCCCCAGGGACACCCCCCCCCTTAGGACCCTAACACTTAAATTGGGATTAACACCTATACAGACCGCTCTCCCTGCATGTTTATAAATCCAGATTCCCCCACCAGTTATTAGTGATGTCCTGATCTGGATGTTTTTGCTTTCGATCCGATTTTTTTAGGATTAGTTTTGCTGCTACCAATCTGATACTAATCCGATACCGACTTTTTACAATAAAATTTTGATTTAAATTTGGAGTCATTGTTTATAGGTTATTATACTACTATTTTACTTGAGATCACATTTGGGCTGAATGTGGAACCTGAACTAGAACAAGTATGACACCTTTGACTCTTAATAATTTCATCATAATTTTTGCACTGTCCAAATTCATATTGTGGGAAAAATTAGAACCTTTGGCAGGCTGGTTTTGGCCCATGGGCCATATGTTGGCCACTGTTGTAGCGCGTCTATGGACAGGTCTATCCAGGTATTATATGGGGGTGCGTTCTGTGCCGTATGTTAGTGATGCCCAGATCAGTGGGTTACTTGCGAGGTGGGTCAAAAGAATATCAGTTTATTTGCGGGTCAGGTTGGGGTGGGTCAGATAATTCCACAAAAGCCCCATGGGTTGAAAAAAAAAAAAACACGACTCACGCATCACTACCGGACCTTAAAATGAAAGTGAAACTTATAGATGCGTTACTAATTCCTCTAAGCTTCCCACTGTTGTGCTGCTAATTTTCCTTTTCCCTAACTTCAGAAACTTTAATTTGAGGGAGCAGGACATGTGTTTACCCCCTGAACCAGGTCCGGATCGGCCCGATCTTCTAAAGAAGTCTCTTGAAAGGGAGACAAAACATTTTCAAAAGAGCTAAACCAGTTCAGTTGAACCGAGAAGAACTACCAAGAAGACTGATGATCTGGGCAAATGAGAACGTACACAGACAACTTTCTAAAGGTATTAAATGCAGAGTTGTAAATTCAAGACTTTTAAGACCCCGCGGGAACCCTGTACATACTTACTAACATGAAAAAGCTAACATCCAGTTTGACCCCATTTCGCCTTCATCCTAAGGTGACATTGTTGGAATTCTGCTGTTTTAACTTCATCAGAAAGATATCTGTTAACCTGAACATCTAAGTCAGAGTCATAAATACCTGAATAAACAAATTAATAAGCTGTATCACTGGAACCAATGGTCATAAAGGTGCTTCTAAGGCTGTTTTTTTAATTTTATAGCTATCATCTTCCCCCGAAGTCAACAACTTCTGTTAAGAAACCTGCCAATATTATAATCACGACATGTAGTTTAATATATTTGAGTGAGGTCTCACAGTACCTCTTGACAGTCTTTGCGGTGCCGTTTGGGCCGTTTGTTTTCAGCCTGGGAGCTCTTCATCACCTCCTTTTTGCGCTTCTTGCCAGAATCTTGAGGCCAGCAATGAAAGGTCATGTTTGAACATGTGTCCAAAAATACCTCATGAAAAACCTTGTTGGCAATGCTCCCTGAAAGTAAAAGACATGTATATATGCAATTAATCCTTTACAAAATGAAACGCTGTCATTTCTATAGACAAGACTATATTAGTCTTTTTCTTTCAGTTCAGCCTTGATGTTATTCTGTGTGGGTTTTGTAAAGAACAAATGTAAAAACAAAATTCAAACAAGTAGAATGGAAGCTTTTAATATCAAATATATACTGTACTGTCGGTCAAACATTATAAAATCCGTGAACCCATGGCTTTAATGCTTTACTCAGTTCCTGTTTTTTGAGACTATTACCCTACCCCCCAAGTATGGAGAGAAATTTGTTTCTTTATTCATCAATCAAAAATGGATTTGCAATTAAAAAGAATAAATTTGCAACCAAAAACGAGATTTGAGAGCAAAAGACAGTAAGCGGCAATCAAAAAAAAGATCATTTTGCTTATAAATCAGTCCTCATTGCTTTGTGAGTTAAAAACTTTTGCTTGACACTTCAAAAGTTTTGATTGAAAATCAATCCTTTGTTTGCAACTTCAAAAATTTTGCTTGCGAATTTAACTGCACTTAATGGGCCGATGGATGAAAGAAGAGTTTCTATTGGTGGGTTTGACCTGGCTCCAGCGCCTGCTCCAGCTTCCGCATTAAACCCACCTCTCCATTGTGTTATGTTACTGGGAGGTCAGTTGATAGTCTGCTGCTCTTTGAAATGTAAATGTGTCCCATAAGTAAAGAATTACACTAAATATCGTCAGTTACAGCCTGTACATTCACAGCCTGAGCAGAGTACGGAATGAGTGAGTGAGTTACAGGGAGGAGCTGAGACATAGCGGGTGTAGGGTGGCTCGACAGGACACCTGTACCACAGCTCGGTGCCAGGTGCCATGGCGCAGAAAGAGAAATAATGACAGAGTGACATAGGAGCCCATAGGATACCCACAAACACAACCGAGAGGCAATCAGGTTATCAGTTCTTCTTAACGATTATCATTTTCCAGCACAATGTTTTGTGGTTTTCCCTACGTCACGTCCCGACCGGATCCGAGCTCACCTCGGACCCGGTCCGAGATGCGCTGGGACCGGGACCCAGAATAGAGCTGTATACATTTTGGAAAAAGTAGGTCAAAGTTAAAATTTTTAATGAATTTTAACCCCCCCCAATTTACTTATGATGGGTGAAATGTCACATGTCTGTAGCAGCTAAACTATTGGTTGAATTCATACCAAATTGGGTTTATAGATTGCCAGTGACCCAGAATAGATATGGTTACATTTTGGGAAAAGTAGGTCAAAGTTAAATTTTTAATTAATTTTTTTAAATGTCCCCGTCCCCCCCTCATTTACTTGATACATGATGACATCAGCTGGATCGATGCCAAAATAAGCTACAATACGTGCGACGGGCAGGGTTTATTGTGCCTGGCACCACTTGTTTGACATTTAACTATGTAAAGGGTTAAGATGGACTGTATATCTCATCTTCCTCATGGATACTCTCAGTGCCTGCATTGTGGATCAAATTTGTTTTTTACTTTTTTTAGGCCTGCACTGCCAGTCTCACCAGAGTGAGAATATGAGAGTGAATGAATGGATCAATAATGTAAAGCTCTTTGGGTGCCTTGAAAAGCCCTATAGAAATCTAATCCATTATAATTATTATTATTATTATTATTATTTAAGAAGGTGAAATCAGACCGTTTTCTTGTGTTAAAAATTACTAAAACAAATTAATGATAATATTAATAGATAATCTTAATTGTCAACAACAATTAATCAGTTATTCTGGTCCAGTGCCATGTATGTACAGTAATTGGCAATAATACTCCAATAAAAAGCAAAGTTTTGTGACACTGAAAACCTGGGGTTGAACCAAAAGACCCATCACAAACCCCTAAGGCCTAGGGAAAAAAAAGTTGTGTTTCCGGTTTCAGTCCTGAAAAATTAGGGTAGGTAGGTAGGGATTCTCTTTTTTTTTTTACACTTTGGCCCAAACTCTAGTGATCCAACTAATACAATGCAGTAGAACATAGTAAAACTGAAATGTATGGAGACACATCACTCAGTAAGACAAGTGGAGTCACATAGTGAAATGGGTGACAGAAAATATCTAAAACACGGCCTGCAGGTAATGAAATTTCTTTGTAGAACGGTATGTAAGCCAAATTTACACAAGTTACAGTGAAAGGAGCTATTATTTACGGATCAAAAGTCATTTTCACCTTGGACTAGTCCATGTTGTGACAAAGTGATTGTCTGCTTTTACATAACAATCATTGCAGCATTTAGAACACTGACGTAGTTTTTATCTTCATTTTCGATTATTTTGACAATTTTTAATCAGTTTACAGTACCTAATGACATAGATTAAGACCATATCGTAAGCCACACTTGGCCACTATTCCCCACACGTACCTCCTCTAACAATGGAATGCGCCACAGTCATATGACCTTTGTGTGCCGGGGGGGGGGGGGGGGGGGGGGGGGAATAAAGAGGTGATACTCTTTGAGCTATTTTGCCCGCCCAGTTGAGCTATAATTTATCAATGGAACAGATTTTACGTTATGCACAGGTGTGGGGTCACACATGTTACTTTGTGAACCTACGATGTCCCGTCCTTCAAAGAATGTTAATCAAATTACCGCGCATGTCGCACGTCAGCAAACAACACTTTGAAACCCCTAGTGCAGTGGTTCTTAACCTTGTTGGCGGTACTGAACCCCACCAGTTTCATATGCACGTTCACCGAACCCTTCTTTATTAAAAAATAAAATATGATTTTTTTCCAAATTCAAGACACAGGTATGTTTTACTGGTGCACAAAATGAACCGTGCATTAACATCACTGTGTTCAAAGAACAAAACCAATACAGTGCATGAACTCACAACAAATTACATACCTTTTCACAAAGACATGACCTTTTTTAATACTACCACACTGAAATGGTTTTAATTTTTGTATTCCAATAATGAACTTACTGTATTTATGCTATTTATCATTTTTAACATTTTAACACACACCCATCACCTAATTTCCATCAGGCTACAATAATAATGAATATTTACTGCAAATCAGTGTGACTTCTGCTGTTGCCTTTGAGAGACCAGTTCAGAAATGCGTGGCTTCACCTTGGTAAGTGCCACTCTCTTGCCATTTTCACAGCAAAGTCTGTTCCTTTTCTTCGTTTTTATGTCCAGCATCCTTATTACGGCACTAGCTCGGCTTTAGCGTAATACGATTTCTCCATCCGCGACGGTGCGACGGTCGTCACATGATTGTAACTGACCAGTACGGTGACCGAAAAATGTAAACAAACGCTACACATGGCTGCCTCCGTGGTTAACAGGAAGTAGCAAAAGTCATAACAATGATGTGGAAAATACTCAAATAATTCATCGTCAGACAAGTGGAAGAGATTATAAACACTTCCGGATGTGTTGTAGTGCTATAAGCAACAACAATACACCGCATATATTGGATGTCAATCAGAGAAAGAGTCTCCGAAGCCATTTGTTTACATACACGGACCTAGCCCGACACACACACCCAACTAATGAGTCGAGTGTGTGTCTTGACCTCCGCCGAACCCCTGAGACTGACTCACCGAACCCCTAGGGTTCGATCGAACCCAGGTTAAGAACCACTGCCCTAGTGTGAAACCCCCAAAGCCTGGCGCGACTTGGATCTGTTCCAATCCTATTAATTAAACCCAGATGTCATCGTTGAACCTTAGGCTTGGTGGATGTCTTTATTTAACCTTTTCTATTACACTAGGAGTAAGCAGAGCATGTTAGAAAACCTATTCTACAACGTTTCATCACTCTGGTGTCAGATCGCAAAATTTATGTCCCCTGCCAGCGGCCCACC